>NC_042305.1:6199404-6469404 GCF_901000725.2 Takifugu rubripes
ATCTTTAATTTTCCCTAAAAAAAAAAAATCCATGTGTTTTTACTTTAGAGCTGCCTGGCTCTGTCCAACTGCTGCCACCTGCTGGATAAAATCAACTTTCTGCCTTCTTCTAGTGTCCTCAGACTGATCCACAGTCAGGCCACGGTAACACACACACACAAACACACACACACACACACACACACACACACGTGTCCTCACACTCCCTCTCTCTCACAGATGATGAATGGGTTCATTCTGGGAAACCGGCGCAGTGTGGCTCATCTGATGCTTCTCCTCCAGGAGGACACCTTGCACCTGGAGTCTCTCCTCCGTCTGAACTGGGAGGAGTGTGTGAGCCACTGGAGGGGTACCAGGGTCCAGCAGATTATACAGAGCTTCAGGTAGGAGATGGATGGGATATACACAGGTCCTGTTGTAGATATCAGCTTCGGTGTTAAAAACCATCCCAGGATCTATAGCCTTTGTCTCATCAGGAGTGTCTGCAACAGTGAAGACCATGATCAGCTGGTCTCAGATCAGCACTTGAGAGAGACTGATAGAATGCTGATACAACACTGCCATGACATCATCGCCTCCATCAGGTGATACTTAGCTGCCATTATCACTCATCTTGTGCTCAGACTGGTCACATGGAACACTAACCAGTTCACTGCTGATGCAGGAAAAAATCAGGCCATGTTGATAACACTTTCAGCTTACACAGCCTTTTTTGGATTAGTGTTTTTATTTGAACTCATGCCAGCATCTGTCTCACAGCTCTCTGGCCCCGCCCACCTGCTCCACCAGCTCCGTCTGTGATTGGTTCAACCAGCTGACAGCAGTTAATCTGCAAATGGGTAAAAGTCTTGGCTCTTGTCAATGTCTCTGTTCTTCTGTGCTGGAGCAGCATATAAAATAGTTTTAACCAAACACTTTATACTCACAGCAGACCTTTATAAAGACTTCCTCCATCAGCTACGATCATCTTACAAACGTCAGTGGGACAATCGATTAGCTGACCTACAGCAGTGTAAGGTACAAATACAGTCTTCCTGTATCAGGACACTCTCCATATGCAGAACTCTACCATACACGCAGATGTGTACTGAACACATTAAAATAGTCTCTAGAAGTGCCTTTTTTGACCTGAGAAACATTGCAAAGATCAGGAAACTACTGATGCGGCATGATGCTGAAAAGTTAGTCCATGCATTTGTTACTTCCAGGCTGGACTATTGTAATTCTTTATTATCAGGGTGTCCAAACAACTCTTTAAGAAGCCTACAGGTGATCCAAAATGCCGCAGCTAGAGTTCTGACAGGTATTGACAAAAGAGATCACATAACTCCTGTACTGGCGTCTCATCATTGGCTGCCCATTAAATTTAGAATAGTTTTTAAAGTTCTTCTTCTGACCTACAAGGTCCTCAGAGGCCTAGCTCCATCCTACCTGGAGGAGCTAGTGACACCTTATCATCCAAATAGACCACTCCGCTCTCAAAATGCTGGTCTACTTGTGGTCCCCAGAGTCTCTAGGGGTAGAATGGGGGGCCGAGCATTTAGCTACCAGGCCCCCCTTTTGTGGAACCAGGTATGGGAAGCTGACTCCATCTCTACTTTTAAAATTAGACTTAAAACCTACCTCTTTGAAAAAGCTTATTATCACTAATTCTGTAGTTCCAGTTACTATCTTAGACAGACAAATGATCATACTTAGGGGGTCGTCTAATTATTAGGTTATCATCCTAGTTATGCTGCTATAGGCCAAGGCTGCCGGGGTCCAGAAACATGATCACCTGACAGGCCTCTGTCACCCCACTGGGTTATGGTCTCTCCTCTCCTCTCCTCTCCTCTCCTCTCCTCTCCTCTCCTCTCCTCTCCTCTCCTCTCCTCTCCTCTCCTCACCAAGTAGACTAGTGATGTTATTTCTTGTGTAGTTTTTCTGCCCCCCCCCTTCTGTATTCATCTACAGGTATTGCCGCCTTCATAAGCTGTATACTGACCTACTGACCTCCGAACCTGCTGTCCCACCCAACTCGACTCTACCGGCAGCTTATCTTAATTAATATAATGTATTTCTATGTTCTACCTATTCTCTCCTCTGCCTGTGCTCCCCCTTCTTCTCTCTCTCTATCCAGCCGGCCATCAGCAGGAGGGTCCCCCTATATGAGCCTGGTCCTGCTCAAGGTTTCTTCCTGTTAAAGGGGAGTTTTTCCTTGCCACTGTTGCTTGTCTGGGGTTAGGCCCTGGGATTCTGGAAAGCGTCTTGAAACAATTCTGATTATAACAGATGCTATATAAATAAAGATTGATCGATTGAACAGCTGTCAGATGAGTGTGTCCTAATCTGGTGATTGACTGATTTGTTCCTGTGTGCTCCTGCAGGAGGCGCTCTCATCGCTGCAACTGTCAGCAGAGCAGGTAAATGCTGTTGTCTCCAATCATCTTCTCTCTCTGATTGGACAGAAGAAGAGTCAGGATGAGAAGCACCTGGCTGCTGTTGAGGTGAGTCACGCTGGCTTGACAGACATGTGGAGTCTTCAGGGTGAGACACACTTTCTGTTTGTCTGTCTGTGTGTGTCCACGTGTGTCTGCAGCTGCAGTGTGATTACACTGCCCGACACACCGTCACTCTGAGCAGGTCTGCCTTTGCTGTAATCAGAGGAGCAGCATTGCTCTGGGAGATGCATAACTATAGGTTACACAGCACACGACAAGACTTGCAGCAACAACTGGAGCAACTCAGAGAGCAACAGCAGCGCCGCATTCAGGTGTGAAGCTGCACAGGTGAAATCATCACCATCACAACATACAGCATTACCTTAGAGGTGATCAGCAGGAACCTCACCTGCACCACCAGTGCTGAGCTGCCTGTGTGCAGGTGTGAGCTTTGCTGTTGTGATGTCAGGTGAACAAGGTGTGTCTCAGTGACCTACTGACTGCACTCCGTCAAGAGAGCAGTGAAGATTCTCTGAAGACCACTATGGACCAAACTTGCTCCTGCCTGCAGACCTTCACCCACAGGTGCCCACACAGCCCAGAATATATCCCTGGACTTATATATCATCAGGGTGTGTGTGTGTGTGTGTGTGTGTGTGTGTGTGTGTGCGTGCGTGCGTGCGTGCGTGCGTGCGTGCGTGCGTGCGTGCGTGCGTGCGTGCGTGTGTGTTACAGCTACAGAAAATGTATCTCTGAACAGTATCAGCTGTTGGATCTCCTACCATCTCTCCATGTGGAAGAGTTCCTCTCCTACAGCAACAATCTCAGATCTTTCTTCCAAGTCAACCCTCCCATCATACTGGTAACCATAGAATCCCTAGCTCTTTTACACACATCCACACACATCTGCCTACACTCGAGTCAGCTCTTGGTGATTTTGATGATCCTGAACAGCCTGTGTACCTGATTGATCAGCTGATTGATCAACTGTTGCTGACTGAACAGAACCATCAGTGCAAGATTTGGGATCATCTGACTGATACGTTAACAAATAAATATAACTGTAATATTGGTCTTCAGAATCAGAAACAGCTGAACATACTCCTCCCGTCATGGAGCAGAGCAACCACAGAGGGTTAGTGCAGACCATCCAAGTTTGACTTTGTTTGACCTGGTTTCTTCAAATTCAACTGGTTCTCCAACTGGTTCTTTTTCCTTTTGCAGAGGTAAATGCAGAAAAAATTGAGGAACCACAAGAGTTGATCCATCAAAATGAGCCTTGTGCTTTAAAGACACGTGAGGATTGGCTGTCTGAGGTAACATTTGGACCCGTGATCAAAACTTCTGCCTCTGGTTCCTGGAGACAGAAACTAGTATGAGAGTTTGCAGGCAGAGTCTTCCCTACTGGAGCTCTATGACACCAGCAGTCAAGTCCCAGTCCTATTATCTGAGAGCGTTACTCATACCTGCCCTGCCTTCCGGTGCCCTGCCCATGACCCACTCCAGAAAACACGCCTGAGCTTCTTTCCCATGGAGCTGCTTGAAGAAGAACTCAGCAGGTACACACCAGTGTACACCAGAACAGACCAGCATATAAGGCAGCTTTCCTAAAGCAGAAACACACTTATAAATACAGGCTGTTCACCATCTACACAAACGCCTGGGTCTCACCTTCTCACCTTAACTGGGTCTTCCAGGATGAGGATTCTGTTCTTGGAGCATTTGGAACAGCACCTTCATGATGTCATTAATTGTGCTGTCACCACGGTGACAGAAAATAAAGAAGTGATATGTTTGGAGCAGCAGCTAATGTTGAAACAGATGAACCTAGAACACATCCAGACCAGAATATACCAACCACGACTGGGTACTACACACACACACAGACTCACACACACAAACACACACACACTTGCTTATGACATTGTTTATCAGCTGAGCTGCAGCATCACACACACTGTGTGGACCTTCACTGTGAGGAGCTCCGTGCTGTGGTGGCCTCATGTCAGGCAGAGCTTCAGGAGCTGCAGTCCTCCATCAGGAGAAGAAACAATGACTTTGTTGTCATGGTAATAAATATGGAGCATGCTCTCATGACAAAAAACAGCAGCCAGTTGTAAGTATTGATCCTTGAGTCAGTGGCGACTGTTTGAAACACCAGTTTAACTCTGTCTCTCTGCAGGCTGGACAGTTTTAGCTCCACCCTGCAGGAGCGTCTGGACACACACATGAAACATACTCAGGACTGCCAGAGCAGCTGTTGCCACATGGTCCAGCTGAGACTGGAGGAGATCGGAGCCAACGTTACGCAACACCTCAGCTCCTTTAGGTAAGACCTAGAATGGATCTTTAAGCCAGGTCAGTTGGGGGTGGATGCCTGATCACACAATGCTTGGTTGCAGGTTTTTTAGTGAAGGAGGAAATTTTGCACCTCAGGAGGTAAAGGTGTTTCAGAGAAGACTTACAGAGGAGATTAAAATGCTGACTGTGTCAGAAGAGAATATCTACAGAGAGCAGGAGGAGTTCCAGCTCACAAGTTTCCAGCAGGTATCCACAGGACCGACATGCTGAAAAATGTTTTGTCTTTTTATAGCTTCAGCTCATAGACTGGTTTCTATGCTGTTTCTGCTGGACCTCGGTGCTGCTTTTGACACAGTTGATCACAGCATCCTGTTACAGAGACTGGAACATGTGATTGGGATTAGAGGGGCAGCACTAGACTGGTTTAGATCATATTTATCAGATAGATACCAGTTTGCTCATGTCCATGGTGTTCCCTCTTCATACAGTAGGGTTAGCCATGAAGTTCCACAAGGTTCTGTACTTGGACCAATCCTTTTCACCTTGTACATGGTTCCCTTAGGGAACATTATTCGGCAGCATGGGATAAATTTTCATTGTTATGCTGATGACACTCAGCTTTATTTATCCATGAAACCAGAGGAGACAGAGAAGTTAGTGAAGCTTCAGACCTGTTTTAAAGACATAAAGTCCTGGATGTCTTCAAATTTCCTCCTCCTTAACTCAGGAAAAACTGAGGTCATGGTGTTTGGTCCTGAACCTCTCAGGGATAGATTAGATCACATGATCACTCTAGATAGTATCTCATTAACATTCCTCACAGAGTGACTACTCTGTGAGGAATCTTGGAGTAACTTTTGACCAAAATCTGTCCTTTAACTCACACATTAAATTAGTCTCTAGAAGTGACTTTTTTCATTTGAGGAACATCACAAGGATTAGTAAACTACTGACATGGCAAGATGCTGAAAAGTTGGTCCATGCATTTGTTACTTCCAGGCTGGACTTTTGTAATTCTTTATTATCAGGGTGTCCAAACAACTCTTTAAGAAGCCTCCAGGTGATCCAAAATGCTGCAGCCAGAGTTCTGACAGGTATTGACAAAAGAGATCACATAACTCCTGTACTGGCGTCTCTTCATTGGCTGCCTGTTAAATTTAGAATAATTTTTAACTTTTGACCTACAAGGTCCTCAGAGGCCTAGCTCCATCCTACCTGGAGGAGCTAGTGACACCTTACCAGCCCAGTAGACTGCATACTGACCTCCGACCCCGCTGACCCACTCAACCGGCAGCTTATTCAATTCAATTCAATTCAATTCAATTCAATATAAAGTATTTTTGTATGTATTTCTATGCTCTATGCCTCTCCTCTCCCCTCCCCTCCCCTCCCCTTTGACCCAGCCTTCAAACGAGACAGAAGAAACGCTTCTTGACATGCTGCCAGTTAGCTGCTAATAACCTGCTCCACACTCTCCACCAGGTAAAGGAGGTGGCCGACCGGCTGCAGGAGAAGATCAATCTACTCAAGCCTGAGGTCAAACTCAGGGAAAAGGTCCAGAAAATGATGAGGACAACTCAACTTCTTCTGAAGACCGAGGTGCCCGTCAGTCAGTTGGTCGGACGGTCAGTCAGTCGGTTACGACTGACCGACCTACTGACCAACGCACTGTGCCTCTATTAAACAGGTAGACATCAGTAACCAGCAATATTCACTAATCAGCAGAAGGCTGGTCAGTTTAAAGATGATGATGGCGGATTCACAGGTACAAACATCATTCATTCTATTGTTTGTTCACTGTCTTATAATAATAATAATACTAATAATAATGTTGAGAATGCTGACATTATTTTGTTATTATTATTACTGTTATTATTATTGTTGCCATTGCTAATAATAATAATTATAATAATAACAACAACAATAATAATAATAGGTCAGTAGTAGTAGTAGTAGTATTGTCTAAATGTAGTTGTAGTCATCTCTGACTTATAGCTCTGTACATTGACCTGTTCACACTCATCTCATGGATGTAACCACTGTACTATTCACCTCAGATGTCTGGCTCTCTGCAGGTGTGCCCCCATCAGGTGTCTTCTCATGCGTTAGCAGTGAGTAACCACTTGAGGAAGTATTGTCGGGACATGGACGTTTCACTGGTAGTTACCTTCATGCTGTCATCTGTCTATCATGGGTCTACCTTCATAATCCTCACCTGTCTATCATGGGTCTACCTTTATGCTGTCACCTGTCTGTCTATCATGAGTCTACCATCGTTATCCTCACCTGCCTATCTATCATGTGTCTGCCTTCAAGGTTTTGGGTATTTTATGTTCACTGCACAGAAAAGCATCAGAGGGTCTCCTAAAAAGAAGCAGATGCGGAACATGTCTTCACCTGCTGCACTGCAACCGGTCAGGGGGGCTGCGGACCTCCTGGAGGACCCGGTTGTGGGTGTCATCAGGTCACTGAACAGGTATAACAGACCACATTAACAATAAATTGAGTATTGTCAAGTACAGCATAGAGAAGTAATCCTGGTCTTCTGTCATTTTAGATTGTGTTCAGTCCAAGATGCTGTAGCAGAACGAGAAATATCAGTTACAGGTAGAACTTCACATCTGATTCTTTACATCTGTCCAGAATAACTGAGCTTCACTGGGCCCAGTGTACTGTGATGAACTACAGTCCATTTGCTGTTTGCTTTCTACAATGACTGCACAGGATAAAGTCGCCAACACTGCAAATGTTCACATCTGAGCTCTGACATAAACACCTGCCACTTCCCAATAGATTATTTTACTACTGCCTTTATTCCTCACATGGTGCTTCTATGACTCAGCAGTGCAGAGTCCAGTCCATCAACCCAGAAAGACTCCAGTCCAGCAACCTGGAGGGAAAGAGGTGGAGTCTTTTAGTACACTATGGTACACACACTTTATTTATGCAACATCTGTTGAAATCATAATACCCACAACACAGGAGGAGTGGTGCTCCCTGCTAAGGGGTACTCAGTTCTTCTTTACCTGAGTCTTTGTGTTTCAGCTCCTTTTTTTCCAGAGTGACGTCTGTGCTGTCGACAGCAAACGATGAGATCCTGCTGGTTGGTCAGGTGATTTAAAAGTTCACAGACAGCATCATTCTTACAGTTACACTGTGACACACTTCACTCCTTTAATGGGATTTCAGGACTTCTATAGAAGTGAGCGGTCCGCTCTTGGCGACTTCCTCCTGCTCCCAGATACTTTAGACAAGTGGGCTGAAAGCCATCAGATGGGGCTGCTGGGATACCAGGAACACGCCAACATGTTTCTAAGCAAGAGGAGAGAAGGTAGCCTATTATCTGCACACTTGTTAAGACCAACACTGCCCTCTGACCCTCATGTCCTCTCTGTCTATCAGAGCTCGAACACCTGGTGTGCAGCCTCGATGAGTTGCTGAGATCTTTACCCTCAGTAATGATTAGTATCCATGAGCAGCAACAGTGCACGAAGCTTAAAGAGGATGTGGACAGAGTCAGATTTAAACTTGAGGAGACCCTTATCTGGAGCCAGAAGGAAATGGTGAGCAGGAGTCTGACATTGGCAAACTAGAGCTCTTTATCCAACTTTCCTGTTATCTCTAAAGTTCTTGAGAAGGTGCTGGTGTCAGTTACTCAACCTCCTACATAGGAACAGTCTGAGATGTTCCAGCTCAGCACTTGTTAAAGTTCCCGATGATCTTCTAACAGCATTAGACAGTCCATGGACTGTATTCTCTGCTGTTGACAAGGATCTGGACTTGGACCAGTCCTGTTCACTTTGTACCTGCTTCCCTTAGGAAACAGTCATATTTGGTCCAAAACACTTGAGACAAAAATCAGCCAATATCATCTCTTCTCTCCTCTCCTCTCCTCTCCTCTCCTCTCCTCTCCTCTCCTCTCCTCTCCTCTCCTCTCCTCTCCTCTCCTCTCCTCTCCTCTCCTCTCCTCTCCCCTCCCCACCCCTACTCTACCCTACTCTGCCCTACAGGAGCAGGTTGTCCAACAGTTGGGGCCATCATTGACAAATGAGGAGCTGAGGAGGTTGAATGAGAGAGAGGAGCTCAGACAGCAGCAGATGCAAGGCAACATTTGTGACACACACCTGCAAATTCAGGTAGGTTCAAAAGGTGTCCAGAGAAAGAATATGTGACTGTTGTCTGTTCTTAAGAAAAAGCTCAGTCAATCTGACAACAAAAGGAACACTTTTTACCCCTTAACCAAGTTTTATACCTAGGTCTTTGCTTCCACACAGGTGGTTGAACCTATGTTTCTCACAGAAACTAAAACAGGATCACTTTTGAGGAGAAAAACAAATATGAAGGATGACTGACGCGACATATGTTTGATATCCAATGAAATCATTTCAATTTATTATCTGATTTCAGAAATGTGTCCAGGTGAGACAGGAGACATTTGTGAGTTCATTGGAGTCTCTGACAGAGAAGCTGCTGGAGTTGATGTTCATACCTGACGGTAATCTTTGATTTACCTCCCCCTGGATGCGCCACTGTGTTTACAATACTGACCCACTGAACTGTTTGTTTCCATAGAAATGGAGGATATCCTAGTGCATCGCTCTCCTGGTGGCAGCACTGTTACCATGGATTCAGACACAACACAAACGTGTACAGTCAGCAGGTCAAAACAGACCTATGATTCGATACTGCCAGCTGAGCAGGTCCTCTTACTAATCTATGTGTCTTCTTGACCCCCAACAACAGATCTGATGACCCTGCACCCATTGTCACCATAGCAACTGCAGCAACCAACAGTTATTCAGGAACACACCTGCTTGTGATGGAGCCGAGAGACACAGCTATAAAGGTACACACAGGCTCAAATAATGCGAGCATTTGTAAAGCACAAACTCAGCCTCTCTCACATATTTTTGTGTGTGTGTGTGTGTGTGTGTGTGTGTGTGTGTGTGTGTGTTTTCAGAGGTTTCAGCAGTTGATTATATCAGAATTATCAAAGTCAGATGACAGCAAACAACAATACCTGAGTGAACTGCAGAAGTGGAACATGGACTGGAGTCATCATATCAACACCATAATACACACAGACTGACAGACACCCACACACAACTGTGATTGGATCAGATGGCCACTTCACCTGTGTGAATAAACCTGCTGTAGCAGCCATGTTTGTCTGCTGTTTTTGGCTTAAAGTGTTAGTGATTTGTTGTATTAAGGTCAGGATTAGTGTTGGGTTTGGGTTTGGTTTAGGGTTAGGATTGGGGTTTAGAGTTGAGGTTAGGGTTAGGGTTGGGGTTAGTGTTCAGGGTTTAGGGTTAAAACTTGATTGCACTGGCCTACTGATCTGAGGAGTGTGTGCAAGTGGAGGAGAGGGAAGGCTGAAGTCCTCCCACTGGGGATCTGGCTTCAAGACTAGGCCTGGACAGAAGAGGAAAGAGAGCCCCCCATTGGACATACATGAAAAGAAATTTTTGAATTTTTTTTATCTTTTTACTCACTCACTTTCTACCGCTTGTTCCTCCACTGAGGGTAGTGGGGGGACTGGAGCCTATCCGAGCTCAATGGGCGGAGGCAGGGTACAGCCTGGACTGGACGCCAGTCAATAGCAGGGCTAACACATATAGACAAACAACCATTCTCTCTCACACTCACACCTACGGGCAATTTTAGAGTTTCCAATTAGCCTAATCCCCAATCATGCATGTCTTTGGACTGTGGGAGGAAGCCTGAGTACCCGGAGAAAACCCACGCAGGCACAGGGAGAACATGCAAACTCCACACAGAAAGTTCCCAATTAATCCCAACCGGGGATCGAACCCGGGGCCTTCTTGCTGTGAGGCCACAGTGCTAACCACCACACTACTGTGCCGCCCTTTTCATCTTTTTAGAAAAGTAAATATAAAAATAAAAGATAATTTGATAAATATAATACAATAAATAAAATAGGTATGTAAATAAATAAATAAAATTAATCAAGCCATAAAAAATAAAAGAATAGTGAGGTAGAGGCGCAGAATTAAAAAGTGCTAAAAATGAGTGCTATAAAATCCTTACACCAATAACACTCCATAAAATCAAACAATGCAAGCTGCCCCCAAGAAACATTTTTTTTGTTAGAAAGAGAGGGTTTAATACATCCATCCATCCATCCTCTACCGCTTATGCGGGGTCGGGTCGCGGGGGCAGCAGCCTAAGAAGAGAAGCCCAGACTTCCCCCTCCCCAGCTACTTCTTCCAGCTCATCCAGGGGGATCCCCAGGCATTCCCAGACCAGTTAAGAGACATAGTCTCTCCAACGTGTCCTGGGTCTTCCCAGGGACATGCCCTGAACACCTCACCAGGGAGGCATCCAGGGGGCATGCTAACTAGATGCCCAAGCCACCTCATCTGGCTCCTCTCAACGCGGAGGAGCAGTGGCTCTACTCCGAGCTCCTCCCGGATGGCAGAGCTTTTCACCCTATCTCTAAGGGAGAGCCCAGTCACCCTACGGAGGAAGCTCATTTCGGCCGCTTATACCCGTGATCTTGTTCCTTCGGTCATTACCCAAAGCTCATGACCATAGGTGGGGGTAGGAATGAAGATCAACTGGTGCAGCGTCCACATTACCGATCCGCCTGTCGATCTCCTGCTCCATTCTTTCCTCACTCTTGAACAAGACCCCAAGGTATTTGAACTCCTGCACTTGGGGCAGGATCTCCTCCTTGACCCGGAGAAGGCACCCACCTTTTTCCGGTTGAGAACCATGGCCTCGGATTTGGAGGTGATGATTTTCATCCCAGCCGCTTCATACGCGACGGCGAACCGATCGAGTGATCATTGGAGGTCACAGGCCAAAGAGGCCAACAGGACCACATCATCTGCAAAGAGCAGAGACCCGATCCTGAGGTCAACAAACCGAACCGCCTCAACACCATGACTGCACCTAGAAATTCTGTCCATAAAAGTTATGAACAGAATCGGTGACAAAGGGCAGCCCTGGTGGAGACCAACCCCCAATGGAAATGAGTTTGACTTACTGCCAGCAATGCGGACCAAACTCTGACACCGATCGTACAGGGAGCGGGCGGCCCGTATCAGGGGGCCCGACACCCCGTACTCTCGGAGGACCCCCCACAGGACCCCCCGAGGGACACAGTCGAATGCCTTCTCCAAGTCCACAAAACACATGTGGAATGGTTGGGCAAACTCCCATGCACCCTTGAAGACCCTGCTGAGGGTGTAGAGCTGGTCCACCGTTCCACACCCAGGATGAAAACCACATTGCTCCTCCTGAATCCAAGGTTCGACTATCCGGCGGACCCTCCTCTCCAGTACCCCTGAATAGACCTTACCAGGAAGGCTGAGGAGTATGATCCCCCTATAGTTGGAACACACCCTCCGGTCCCCCTTTCGGCATCCTTCCCCACCATCGGAGCCAACTCACCACCAGGTGGTGATCTGTTGACCGCCCCTCTCTTCACCCGAGTGTCCAGAACATGCAGCTGCAAATCCGATGACGTGACCACAAAGTCGATCATCGATCTGCAGCCTAAGGTGTCCTGGTGCCAAGTGCACGTGTGGATGCCTTTATGCCTGAACAAGGTGTTTTTTATGGACAATCTGAGACGAGCACAGAAGTCCAATTACAAAACACCATTGAGGTTCAGATCAGGGGGGCCGTTCTTCCCAATCACACCTCTCCAGGTCACACTGTCGCTGCCAACGTGAACTTTGAAGTCACCCAGGAGGACGAGGGAGCCCCCAGCAGGAGCGCTCTCCAGCACTCCCTCTAAGGATTCCAAAAAGGGTGGATACGCTGAACTGCTGTTTGGGCCATAGGCACAAACAACAGTCAGGATCCGTCCCCCCACCCAAAGGCGTAAACCAGGGTAAACTCCAATATACAGGCACTGAGCATGGGTGGCCCTACCAGGGGCATAAAGACCCAGACAACGGAGCTCCTAGGATCATTGGGACACGCAAACCCCTCCACCACGATAAGGTGGCAGCCCAGAAGGCGGGATTTATATAAAGGAGCAACCGAGGCAAAAACAAAAGGGGAGGTGGACAACGGGGGGACGGGGAGTGTTCATTTAGGCCTCTTGGTATCACTGCCCAATTTGTTAATCCACAGTCTTTCAGCTCTCTTCTATTGCCCACATGTCCAATGGTCATTCTTTTCTAAGCCAGCGATAATGAGGTGGCTGTTCGGGTGTAACTGGAAGTGTTTGACCAAGTGTGTGCCAAGTTGACCTCCTGCTATGTTAAAGAGATGTTGAGTGAGGCGGGTGTTTAGAGAGTTCTGTGTTTCACCTATTTGGTGTTTCTGGCAGAGAGTGATGATATAAATTACATTGGTGGTGCGGATGGAAATAGAGACCAGGGTGGGGAAAGCTGTGCCAGTATGTGAGTTGTGAATGAATTTCTTGTTCTTATAGTGCTGGTTGTGTTTAGGTTGAGTGTGATCTGAATATTTGGATCTAGTGAGTTTGGAGTGAAGGCTCTTATTTTTCCTGCAGGCTGAGATGGTTTCATGATTCTGAAAGGCCGGGTGTTGGGACTGCATGTTATTAAATTTTGATTGATGCTGGCCTGTAGTGCTATAGGGAAAGAGGTGTGTTTTTGGAGAATGAGCTGGGATGTTTGTTTGTGTTTTGGTTAGGGTTAGGGTGACCTCAGGATTTGACCTCAGGTTTGGTGACCTCAGGATCGGGTCTCTGCTTTTTGCAGATGATGTGGTCCTGTTGGCGTCATCGGCCCGTGACCTCCAACTATCACTGGATTGGTTCGCCGCCACATGTGAAGCGGCTGGGATGAAAATCAGCACCTCCAAATCCGAGGCCATGGTTCTCGATGATGTCGGACTCCATAGCATTCTCTGGTCCCCTCCCCAATCTGGCCAGCGATGAGATGTTTAGTCATCGCTTCGTCGCTGGCTGTCACGGTGGTGCCCCGATAACCAGGTGGCCTTTATAGACAATTGGAGCACCTTTTGGGGAAAACCTGGTCTGATTAGGAGAGACGGTGTCCATCCCACACGGGATGGTGCCTCTCTCATTTCTAGTAATCTGGCGAATTTTATTAGACCCAAAGTGACCTGACAATCCAGGGTCCAGACCAGAATGCAGAGTTGTAGTCTTACACAGCTGCTTCCATAGAACCCTCATCCACCAACAATAACATATTTAACACTATAGAGGTAGTCTCTGTTCCATGGTTAAAAGTTCACCAAGCACAGAGCAGGGGAGCGGTCAATCACCAAAATCTTATTAAAATTAATACTGAAGCACAAGTTGGAGAAACTAATATCACAATTAAGTGTGGACTGTTAAATATTAGATCTCTTTTGTGTAAATGCCTGTTAGTGCACGACCTGATAGCGGATCATCACATTGATTTATTTTGTCTTACTGAGACCTGGCTTCAGGAGGAGGAGTATGTGAGCTTAAATGAATCTACTCCTCCTACCCATCTTAATTATCATATTCCACGTGTTACTGGTCGAGGAGGGGGAGTGGCAGCAATCTATCACTCCAAGTTATTAATTAATCCTAGACCAAAATATGGCTCCAGTTCATTTGAAAGCCTGACTCTTGGCATCACCCATCTGAACTGGAAGATAGAAAAGCCACTTTTGTTTGTAGTTGTATATCGGCCCCCTGCTGGGCCACATTCAGAGTTCCTGTCTGAATTCTCTGATTTCTTATCTGACTTGGTCCTTAGAACAGACAAAGTCATTGTAATTGGAGACATTAATATCCATGTTATAACGATGTTGTGACGTTGTAAATGACAACTTTAGAAATGGCTTCATTTCATTACTGGAGTCAGTTGGTTTCCTCCAGCAGATAAACCAACCAACTCATAGCTTCAACCACACCTTAGATCTAGTTCTGACTTATGGTGTTGAGGTAGAACATGTGTCAGTGTTCCCTCAGAACCCACTCCTGTCAGACCATTCTTTGATCACTTTCACATTTATGATTAAGGATTCTTCTATGCTCAGAACAAAGTCTTACTATAGCAGATGTCTTTCAGATAATGCTGTAGCTAAGTTTAAGGAAGTGATCCCTGTGCTGATCCCAGGACCACCGTGTGTTTCCCCAGGGATCAGTCATTTTAATCTTAGCCATGCTGAGGTTGACTCTATTGCTGAAGGTGCAGCAACCTCACTGAGAATCACGCTTGATTCTGTTGCCCCCCTGAAAAAGAAAATAGTAAATAAGAGGAGGTGTGCCCCCTGGTATAATTCACATATCAGGACCCTCAAGCAGGAAGTGCGAAGACTGGAAAGGAAGTGGCATTCTTGTAAAATAGACAGCTACCATGTAGCCTGGAAAGACTGTCTATTAGTTTACAAAAAGGCCCTTTGCAAGGCTAGAACAGCTTATTTTTCTTCTTTGATTGAGGAAAATAAGAGCAACCCCAGGTTTCTTTTCAGCACTGTGGCCAAAGTAACTAAGAGTCACAGTGTTTTAGATCCACGTATCCCTTCTTCCCTTAGTGGTGAAGACTTCATGAGCTTCTTCACTGATAAAGTTCTAGCTATCAGAGAGAAAGCTAACCAGGCCATCCCAACAACTGGACCATCACCAGATGTGCCAACTGTGGGAACATACAGGGTCTCCAACGAGCCCTTAAGCTCCTTCAGCCCTATATATTTTTCTGAGGCGTCATCGCTAATTCAGAAATCCAAGACCACCACGTGTCTTTTAGATCCCATCCCAACACACCCGTTGAAGGATGTTTTACCATTGATAGGCAGTTCTATCCTGGACCAGATCAATGGTTCTTTAGTGTCAGGTTATGTACCCCAGTCCTACAAGGTGGCAGTGATTAAGCCGTTGCTTAAAAAACCATCACTGGATCCTGATGTCTTAGCAAATTATAGGCCAATATCCAACCTTCCTTTTATCTCTAAAGTTCTAGAGAAGGTGGTGGTGACTCAGTTACTGGAGCACCTGCAGAGGAACAACCTGTTTGAGATGTTTCAGTCAGGCTTTAGAGCTCACCACAGCACAGAAACAGCACTTGATCTTCTCATAGCTTCCGATCATGGACTGGTCTCAATGCTGGTTCTGCTGGACCTCAGTGCTGCTTTTGATACAGTTGATCCCAGCATCCTGTTACAGAGACTGGAACATGTGATTGGGATTAAAGGGACAGCACTAGACTGGTTTAGATCATACTTATCTGATAGATACCAGTTTGCCCATGTCCATGGTGTTCCCTCCTCATACAGTAGGGCTAGCCATGGAGTTCCTCAAGGTTCTGTACTCGGACCAATCCTCTTCACATTGCACATGCTTCGCTTAGGGAACATTATTCGGCAGCATGGGATAAATTTTCATTGTTATGCTGATGACACTCAGCTCTATTTATCCATGAAACCAGAGGAGACAGAGAAGTTAGTGAAGCTCCAGACCTGTCTTAAAGACATAAAGTCCTGGATGTCTTCAAATTTCCTCCTCCTTAACCCAGGAAAAACTGAGGTCATGGTGTTTGGTCCTGAACCTCTCTGGGATAGATTAGATCACATGATCACTCTAGATGGTATCTCATTAACACCTAGTCTCTCTGTGAGGAATCTAGGAGTAAATTTTGATCAAAATCTCTCCTTCAACTCACACATGAAATGAATCTCTAGAAGTGCCTTTTTTCACTCGAGGAACATCACAAAGATCAGGAAGCTGCTGACGCGGCATGATGCTGAAAAGTTAGTCCATGCATTTGTTACTTCCAGGCTGGACTACTGTAACTCTTTATTATCAGGGTGTCCAAACAACTCTTTAAGAAGCCTCCAGTTGATCCAAAATGCTGCAGCCAGAGTTCTGACAGGTATTGACAAAAGAGATCACATTACTCCTGTACTGGCGTCGCTTCATTGGCTGCCCGTTAAATTTAGAATAATTTTTAAAACCCTTCTTTTGACCTACAAGGTCCTCAGAGGCCTAGCTCCATCCTACCTGGAGGAGCTAGTGATACCTTATCAGCCCAATAGACCGCTCCGCTCTCAGAATGCTGGTCTACTTGTGGTTCCCAGAGTTTCTAGGAGTAGAATGGGGGGCCGAGCATTTAGCTACCAGGCCCCCCTGCTATGGAACCAGCTCCCTGTCCAGGTACGGGAGGCTGACTCCATCGCTACTTTTAAGATCAGACTCAAAACCTACCTCTTTGAAAAAGCTTATTGTTACTAATTCAGTAGTTCCAGTTACTATCATAGACAGACAAATTATCATACTTAGGGGGTCATCTAATCGTTAGGTCACATCTTAGTTATGCTGTTATAGGCCAAGGCTGCCGGGGTCCGGAAACATGATCACCTGACAGGCCTCTGTCCCTCCACTGGGTCATGGTTTCCTCTCCTCTCCTCTCATTTCCTCTCCTTTCCTCTCCTCATCAAGCAGACTAGTTATGCTGATTCTTGTGGAGTTCTTCTGCCCCCCCCCCCCTATTTATTTACAGGTATCGCCGCCCTCGGAGCTGCATAATGACCTCCGGGCCCCGCTGAATATGATTGTATATAATATTTTTTGTGTGTGTTTCTGTGCTCTGTGCCTCTCCTCTCCTCTCCTCTCCTCTCCCTCTCCTCTCCTCTCCACTCCCCCTCCTTCTCCTTCTCCTTTTCCTCTCCCTCTCCTCTCCTTTCCTCTCCTCTTTCCCCTCCTCCTCCTTTTCCTCTCCTCTACCTCCCCTTCACTCTACTTCTCCTCTCCTCTACCCCTCTCCTCTCCTCTCCTACCTATCCTATCCTCTACCTGTCCTCCCCCTTCTCCTCTCTCTTTACCCAGCCGGCCATCAGCAGGAGGGTCCCCCTACATGAGCCTGGTCCTGCTCAAGGTTTCTTCCTGTTAAAGGGGAGTTTTTCCTTGCCACTGTTGCTTGTCTGGGGTCAGGCCCTGGGATTCTGGAAAGCGCCTTGAAACAATTTTGATTGTATAAGACGCTATATAAATAAAGATTGATTTGAAAGATTGATTTGATTTGAGATTGATTCTCAACCGGAAAAAGGTGGAGTGCCTTCTCCGGGTCAAGGAGGAGATCCTGCCCCAAGTGGAGGAGTTCAAGTACCTCGGGGTCTTGTTCACAAGTGAGGGAAGAATGGAGCAGGAGATCGACAGGCGCATCGGTGCGGCATCCGCAGTAATGCGGACGCTGCACCGGTCCGTAGTGGTGAAGAGAGAGCTGAGCCAAAAGGCGAAGCTCTCAATTTACCGGTCGATCTTCGTTCCTACCCTCACCTATGGTCATGAGCTTTGGGTAATGACCAAAAGAACAAGATCACGGGTACAAGCGGCCGAAATGAGCTTCCTCTGTAGGGTGGCTGGGCTCTCCCATAGAGATAGGGTGAGAAGCTCTGCCATCCGGGAGGAGCTCGGAGTAGAGCCGCTGCTCCTCCACATTGAGAGGAGCCAGATGAGGTGGCTTGGGCATCTAGTTAGGATGCCCCCTGGACGCCTCCCTGGTGAGGTGTTCAGGGCATGTCCCTCCAGTAGGAGACCCCCAGGAAGACCCAGGACACGTTGGAGAGACTACGTCTCTCGACTGGTCTGGGAACGGGCTTCTCTTCTTAAGCTGCTGCCCCCGCGACCCGACCCCACATAAGCGGTAGAGGATGGATGGATGGAGAGAGGTAGTGTAGTATCTGAAGATTTGTATCTATTCTCTGTACTACTTGTTTTTCAGCTATGTATCCATTCTGTGCAGGCTGTAGAAATCTGTAAGGTCTTGACTTGTTTTCCAGACAATCTGGCGCTATCTCACAGGTGTTTCCTGTCTCGTGAGACTTTTACGTTTCATCACGTTTCTCATGATGGGTGCCTTCCTCCTTCCTTCTCATTCCTCCTTTTTAGTAATAATTGGGCTCTATATCATTTGGTCGGTTAGACTGTGTTATGAAGCCATCAGAGAAGAATGTGTTTACTCGGTGGTATAAAAGAGCGCTACTGGAATAAGTCTGGAGGAGATCTTCACCATCAGGACCACGAGACCTCCCGCGGACAAGCTGCAGTGTCCGATTGATGCCTGACTTCTCTCTCTAATAAACATCTCTTCATACCAGGTCAGTGTCTGTAAAGATTCCTTCCTCAGCAACACTTCTCGGCTACCATCAGAAGAAATTCACCACAGTAGCCAGGAAGCTGCACAATAAGGCAGAAAAACAACAACAACTATAATAATACCATTAGGCACTCAACTTTTTAATAAATGCTGATCTTATCAAAGCGCAATGTCATTTTAAAATAAATTTTAAAGAAAGACATTGGGAGGACATTGGTCAGATGGTACAACCAATCAGTAACTAACTTAATATAACAAATTTTAATAATAATGATTAATGTATATTTGTGTATACATTAATAATAATGCATGTATACACATGTATCTATATAGAGATATATATGTAATAACAATGCCACTGCTGCTGCAGAGAATATTAAATCCTTCAGCTAAAGAAATTGACATTTCCTCAAGCTGAGGTTAGAGTATTTATTATAAAACAGATGAAATGTACATATACTTAATCAGACTGACAATGACCGAGCTCTCTCATCAGCTGAGTGATCACTCTGCACTGTGATGGCATTAAAGGCTTGTTTGTACAGTTTTAGAAGATTACGCAGGTTTCCACAGAAACAGGTTTTCACAGAAGGCTCAGAGATGTTCTAGTCTGGAGCGGTTCAGGATTCTGGTTTGAGTTGTGAGATCCGGTCAATGGATTGAAGAAGCTGAGAGACAAGATGGAGAGTCCCTGCTTCCCCCATCAGTTGGCTAGAGACAGGCAGAAAGAGAGACAGCCAGGCAGACAGAAAGACAGGGTAGCAGGTTACACATTAAATAAACATTTCTTAGTGTAGTAATGAACATAAAAATGACTTTATTGGTGTCAAGCCCTCTGTAAGGTCACGAGTCTGTCGCA
The DNA here is from genome assembly GCF_901000725.2 of Takifugu rubripes. NCBI lineage: Eukaryota > Metazoa > Chordata > Actinopteri > Tetraodontiformes > Tetraodontidae > Takifugu > Takifugu rubripes. The sequence continues at coordinate 6,219,021 of NC_042305.1, forward strand.
GTCAGTAGCCACTAATCAATCAATCTTTATTTATATAGCGTCTTATACAATCAAAATTGTTTCAAGGCGCTTTCCAGAATCCCAGGGCCTGACCCCAGACAAGCAACAGTGGCAAGGAAAAACTCCCCTTTAACAGGAAGAAACCTTGAGCAGGACCAGGCTCATGTAGGGGGACCCTCCTGCTGATGGCCGGCTGGGTAAAGAGAGAGGAGAAGGGGGAGGACAGGTAGAGGATAGGATAGGTAGGAGAGGAGAGGAGAGGAGAGGAGAGGGGTAGAGGAGAGGAGAAGTAGAGTGAAGGGGAGGTAGAGGAGAGGAGGAGGGGAAAGAGGAGAGGAAAGAAGAGGAGAGGGAGAGGAAAAGGAGAAGGAGAAGGAGGGGGAGAGGAGAGGAGAGGAGAGGAGAGGAGAGGAGAGGAGAGGAGAGGAGAGGAGAGGAGAGGAGAGGAGAGGAGAGGAGAGGGAGAGGAGAGGCACAGAGCACAGAAAGGTGCACACTAGGTGGCAGTGATGCGCTGTGACATCATATAGTACCTAATGGACACGTATTGATGTCATAACCTGCAGGACACATCATTCACAGCTTACTGTTACTTTACAAACATATGGACAGATGCTAACCGAAGGGAGCAGCGGGCGTGATCTGCCATCTTATTCAGATGCTGAGAAGCCACCTTAGCATTGTGTCTCATTGTCATGATGACCTCTGATTCGTTTGCCTTTAGCGTGTTGTTCTCTGAGCGCAGACAGTTTATCTCCACCTAAAACCAACACGGTTGCTAATGCAGCTTATTATTCATTTAAATATTATAAGAGCTGACTCAATCAATTCTATACACAACTACAACAAAATACATAACCTGCAGCTGGTGAAGCTCTGCCTTCATTCTGGAAACGCTGCTCTCTGCTCTGACTGCTCGTTTCTATCACAGAGAGACAGACACAGACAGACAGGCTGAGGCCAGCAGACATGGTTCTAACAGAAGACAAGCTTCAGCTTGTTTTTTTGAGGCTAGTTTGTTGTTGTGTTCCAAAAACACACCGTCATCAGATGGAGGTTCTGCTCCACAGACTGAACCATGCTCTCCAGATGCTGAGCCTCCTCTTCCTCTTGATGCCTCTTATGGAGAAGCTCCTCTGAAAGTTGCAGCACCCTTTTGGTGAGCACAGGAGCATGATGGGTAAATACTTCAAATACAGCTTCCTGCTGTCACATTATTTGGTGCTGCTGACTTGTGCTCATTAACTTTTAACCTCTTTTGCAGCTCCCTGATGGTTGTCCTCAACAACATGTTCTCCTCCTGCAACTGCATTCAACATATTTAGGTATGTGTGTGTGTGTGTGTGTGTGTGGGGGGGGGGGGGGGGGGGGGGGGGGGGGGGTATACCTGGATTATCTCATTGCCCCCCCTACTCCTCCTGAACTCATCTCCTCCTGCTGCTGTGAACCTGTGCAGCAGAAATATGGATAAGACACTCACACCAACCACAGCAGCTGAATACTACAGTTGAAGCTCTTACACCACCTGAACCTGGATATACCTGACAATAACTGTTTACTTTCTGAAACAGGAGGTGCAACAGTGTGACTACTTAGCGTGCTAACTTTCTGTTGCTGACATTTTTAGGCTCTTTTTTAATTACAGTCTCCACTCACCTGGTCTCGTCTTCCTCCCGCTCCTCTGTGCAGATGGAGAAGGTGCAATCCGCACCTACCTGGTGGCTCCGCCCCGAGTCTGTCTCCTCTTCCTCCTGATCACAGAGAGCGTTTACAGACTGTAGAGCAGAACACCATGATGCCATAATGATGTCATCTACCTGTGGTACCAAAGATAGGTCGGACAAAAAGTGACTTCCAGCATCAGCGGCACAGGCCACGCCCCCAGCGTCAAACTCCTGTTGAGACACACAAACAATAAGAAAGCTCACGATGCCATCTCCTGTGCTTTACATCTGTACCTTGCTGTGTACCTGGTCCTGCTCCGGACCGTGGTCGAGAGTTTTCCATCGTAGAAATTCTTTGAAGGAAAATGGGTTCAGCCCCTCATCTGCAAAAGAAAAAAAACTTTCCTGGAGTACTGGATCCCTGAGGTCTGTGCATGGTGAGCTGAGGAAGAGGAGCCAAAGAGAGCTCCAGTGTCAGGCTTTGACTCTGCCTGGAGAAAACTTTAAAATCGTATCATAATTTGTGAAAGTACGTAAACCTAAAGAAAATGTACGCAAACCGGGTCTTCAAAGGTGGATTAAAACAGACTATTACGTGGTTCTAACCGGAATGACCCTCACCGTCCTTGATAGTGAAGCTTTTACTGCTCCGCTCTTTGGACATGATCACAAACCTCCGCTTTGGTCGATTATTGGTAAATACAGCACAAACCCGGACCCGGAAGCACGATGCGCAGCTCTGGTCTCACGTGACGATATTGTAAATGATTATTGGCTGGATATGTCGTGTGACGCATCAGGAACAAACGGGGGAAACGGTCAGCGGAAACACGTTTCCTGCATCCTTGCCCGAGTCCAGCGACGGTTCTCGGTCAAGTTGGACGGTAAGTTTTGGATCTTTGGGTGTCCCAAATTCCGTAAAACGTAGATCTTCGGTTTGGTCTGCACCGAATTTGTGTGCCAAGACAAACTGGACCGAGGAATGACGAAGAGTCCGAAGTCAAACATGCATGGTTGATGAGAAGGCTCCCTGGGTCCGTCAGACTTCTTTCTCATGGAAAGCTGAGTCTTGAAAATAACTTTATGGGAGACGGGGAATCCAAATTAAGTCTGATATATCTCAACTTCCCTTTGACCTTTCCAGACTTCCTGGAGCTTCCTCGGATTAATCACTTGATGGGTAAAATTGATTAAATCTGCTTAAATAAATATGGCAAATAAGTTAAATAAGTATGCATTTTTTGAACGCTTTTAAAATGCTGCATTTATTGGAAACATATTCTACCTTTGTTGGGTGTAAACCCACAAATCAGATACTGAAAGAGTCGAATAGACAAACTGATAAACTATGTCTGACATCACTGGGGTTCTCTGTTCTGTAAAGTTCTAGCCCCCGATTGATGTCATTGACTGATAAATCTGTTCATAGATTGCCAGTCCAGTCTAAGCTGAAGGTCTTGGTGTCATTAACAAGACCACACATGTCTGAAGAGAGTCCACATGAGACGGGAGCATCGACATCTACCCAGTCAACCCAGTCTCCCTCCCAGGACATGTCCTCCCAATCACAGTCAAAACCCCAGTCTCAATCTGGCTCCAGTTCCTCAAGTGGACCAACCTCAAGCAGCCAGTCTTCAAGTGGGTCAGGGACGTTGAGCAGTGTGGACACCATTCCTGTGAACCTTCCATCTGTCCCAGAGGAGCCAGAGGCAGAACCCTGGGGGCGCCTGTTGCCCATGGCACGAGGCTTCAGGAGCCACGGTCGGTGACTTTTCCAAGAGTCTTGGTTCTTAAATCCAGAGTTCTGGTCCCAGTGTTGATCCTGGTACTAATCCAAATGTCATTTCTCTTCAGATGTTTTGATAGGCTTTGCTTTGTTTGTGCAGACTGTATTGAGGATCAGTACCTGTTTGGTCGGGACTCCAAGTGTAACTATGTTCTGGACGATCCAGACAACAAAGGGTCCAGAAAGTTCCAGATCTACAGCAAGAAACACTTCAAGATCTACAGGGTGAGTCATCTTCATTCTGAGTAATTATTGATGAGCTTTAGCAGCCTAAATGGTGTGTGTGTGTGTGTGTGTGTGTGTGTGTGTCAGGAGGGTTGCGAGGTGTTTGTGGAGGACTACAGTAACAATGGCACCTTCGTTGATGGGATTCTCATCGGAAAGAACAAGAAGCTCCCTCTGGTCAACAACGCTGTGCTCGCTCTCTCTGAACGACGGAACAAAGGTGAGGAGAAGTGGTGCCGCATCACTGTCACCTGCTGCCGCTGGGCGTGGCCTCACTCTGTCTGTCTGTGTCTTCAGTCTTTGTCTTCATTGATTTGATATCGCACGATCAGTCCAGTTTACCAAAAGAGCTTCAGGAGAAATATATTCTGACTCGGCAGATTGGCACGTGAGTCTGACACTGGGGACGTGGGACATCACGTCCTTTGAGACAACACCTGGACTGTTCTTTTTATTTCAACATACAGTGAGATTGATCCAGTCAGAACAGTGAGTATGTGTGTGTGTGTTTCAGAGGAGTTTGTGGTGAAGTAAAGTTGGCTTTTGAAAGATCATCCTGCAGAAAATATGCCGTGAAAATAATCAAGAAGAAGAACTTCCAGTCTGAAGGGGTGAGTCAGGGTGTAGTTGATCAGTGACCTGGACCAATGGCAGGCAAGGCTGGTAGTCACATGACCCCTTTATTTTGTCCAATCACAGACAGCATCACGAAATGCACAAACAGAGATTGAGATTCTGCAGAGAATCGACCATGTGAGTCTGAGTTGTTGGGGGTTTAATCAATAAATGATCTGATCAGACCCAATAATGGCAGGAATGATTTCATTGAAGGATTCTGACGTTTTAAGATGCTTCAAGTCCTATGGAGACAGAATAGCTTTGTCGTCTGACCTCAGTATAAATGGATTCGGCCAAGTGTCCTTTTTCACTTGCCTCTTTGTCTCCTCTCCTGCAGCCTTGTCTCATAAAAACCCTGGATTTTTATCAGACAGATGACAGCTATTACATCGTGCTGGAGTTGTAAGTTGTATCTGAGGAGAACTATATGTGGTACTGTCAGGTCATGTGACCTGCTGATCAGCCCCGTCTGCCTGTAGGATGGAGGGGGGAGAGTTGTTCCACAGAGTCAAGTCTCGGCAGCAGCTGTGTGAGTCTGTCACTAAACTTTACTTCTATCAAATGCTGAGAGCTGTTCAGGTGAGACTGATGCTCTGTTGCTATGGTAACAGCAACCCTCAACTGTGTGTGAGTATGTGTGCATGTGCAGTATCTCCACAGTAATGGGATCATCCACAGAGACCTGAAACCAGAGAACATTCTGCTGTCCTCCCAGGAGGACATCTGTCTCATCAAGGTACAGCATCAGTATGGTCGGAGCATGTTCCTGTGTGCTAATGTGTGTGTGACGGTCAGGTGACAGACTTTAACCAGTCCAGGATCCTGGAGGAGACCATGTTGATGAGGACGCTTTGTGGGACTCCGTCTTATTTGGCTCCTGAAGTTTTCACTCAGGCCTCGACTACAGGATACAGCCTGGCGGTGGACGCCTGGAGCCTAGGAGTCCTGCTATTTGTCTGGTAGGTGGCGCTCACGTGCGTCTGTTTAGTTGCATTTCCACAGACAGGCGGCTGCTGCCTTTCTGGTTTGTGTGTCGTCTCCATGGCGATGAGTGCTGTGAGCTAGAGGAGAATTCTAGGCTAATGCTCCTCTTTTGCTGGGTCACTTCCTGCTCTAGCTTTAGCCAGCCCTGGAGCAGGGACTTGGGTAGTCCCTGTAAAATTTCCTGTAAAGGGCCGTTAGGGGGAGGTTCCTGCAGTGGAGACACGTACCTATTGACTGTCTTAAATGGCTGCTAGTCTCATCTATCTGTCTCTGTATCTCACTGTCAGCCTTGGAGGTTACCCTCCGTTCCATGAAGGTTTTGGAAATCTGTCAATCACTGAGCAGATCATCCGGGGAGAATTTACGATGGTTCCTTCCAAGTGGAAACACATCTCTGATCAAGGTAGTCCTGGTGAGGCAGTACTGCAGTGGTGAAGTGATGTTGTACTCACAATGTTTTTTGTTGAAGCAAAAGATGTTGTGAGGAAACTGCTTGTTGTTGATCCCAGTAAGAGGATGAGTATCAACGAGGCTCTACAACACCCCTGGTTACAGGTAGTAAACCCCAGAACTACCAGTCTTATTTTAATACACTTACCTGCACTTCCATGACTTCTGTGATGTCATCGCATTTAGGAACAACCCATGTTGGCAACAGCTCACAGACTCATGTGCTCCCCAATTGCGACTGCTGCTGTCATGGTAACCTCAGGTGACAGACTTTCATTTTAACTGGATGCTTATATCGCACAGACTCATGCTGCTCCTCCCCTCACAGGAAGTGGCCTCAGAGTCAGGAATCTCCAGGGGGAAACGAAGAAGAGATGATGAAGAACACGACGAGCATCCTGCCAAACGTAGCTGTGCCCCAACCCCTATCCTGCTGTAAGACACCCCAAAATCACATGTGGATCCACATCTTGACCAAAAATGTAAATAAAGTTTAGATTTTGTTATGAAGTTGTCTTTCTACTCCATGTGGTTGGTTTTTTTAGGCCAAGAAATCATCAGAAATTACATCACTAACAATTTAGACTTTTTTCTTTGAGGAACAAAAAAATTTTTAAGTCACTGAAACAGAGCTAGAAGAAAAGTCCAACAGTTTCCATTTTATTCAATTTGAGATCAACAAATGTCACCGTATGGGCTGTCGTGTCATTCCTTCAGTTGAAGGAGTGGACGGAGAACTGGCTGGCTCCTCCAAAAAGGCTGCAGATGTCCTCCAAGCACACTGAAGATATCACAGTTTGGCCCTGTGACGGTCTCGGATGGTGAAGAGGATGGCATGAGCCTGATGGAAGGAGTCACCGACAGCTGCCTGTACTCTGCTCCTCCAGCGCTGCAGCTGCGGATGCTTCAGCAGGACATCACGGCCGCTGGCCGCTGGCTGTGAACACGTGTACACAACCGATCCCTGATCTGCAGTCAGAAGCCTCATGTTATCCAAACACAGCCTCTCACCTGCATGAGCTCACAGACTGCCAGCAGGTCCGCCACAGTGATGTCATCACCACACAGGAATGGCTGCCTGCGCAGAAACATGGATTCCAGTTTGTCCAGAGTGTCGTCCAGCTGAGCCAGAGCGCCATCCAGAACCACCTGGTCCACCTGCGAGCTGGTCTGGATTGGGACCAGTACCTGAGGCAGTCAGGGCCACAAAGTATCAGCTAAGCGCTGCTACCAGACCAGTCTAACCTATGAAAAAAGTTGTGTGTACCTCAAGGATAAAGACTTCAGCTGCGTGTGGGCGGGTGTTGGTGTGATGCCACGCCGTGTATTCGTCCACTCTGGCTCGTCTTTCTGGTTGCCATGGATACCAGTGCTCTGGGATGTCATACTTGCTTGCCAGGTACTTCAAGATGGCGTCACTGCAGGACACAAAAGTCACACGTGTGAAAATTTCTAATTTCTAAGGACTTGATTTTCCAGCTGGTCTGACTGTCCTTCATGATTCAGATAGACACACAAAGTAGTAACAAGGTCACATATATTTTAATTGAATTTAGAGCTGCAAGAGTTAAGACTTGAAATAAGTCTGAGAACTCCAGGACATGTCTAAAATGAGAATAGACTATTGACCAGGACGATTCTTCTCTGAACAGTAACTTGATGCCCCACCAACAGGAGTGTGTGTGCATACCTTTCTGTTAGTGTGAAACTGTTGTCCACCATCACAGGAACTTTCTTCATGGGGTTCAGTTTTGTAAATTCTGCTGTTCTGTTTTCTCCTGCACACAAACCAAAATGATCTGAACACCTGAGATCTTTCCACAGAAAGACGTCACCGCGACAGTCTCGGCCAATCAGAGGACTCTAACTCACAGGGCCCGTAACCATTGGATGATCGTGCTTTCAATCAAAGACCTATAAACACAAGCACGTCCACATTTCAGCACCCACTAACATTGGTAGTATAATGAATGCTATGAAGCCAGATGACTCTGCCCCTTTAATCAATACAATTCCATTATGTCACATTACTGTGACCCTTCTTGTGTTTTCATTTATGCTAAATAGAAAAATGAATGTAGGGAATGTGTGAACTGTTACTGTTTAGGCTGTCAACCCCAGCGAAGGGTCAAAAGTCAGGACGAAACCAATACAAAGGTTCAAGGTCTACGCTAACGCGGTTAGTGACGCTGGTGCTAACCTTTCCTCAGAGCCACAGTTTGGACTTTGTGCGGGATTCTGTTGCAGGTGAGCAGAATGTGGACCGCTCGGCATGGCTGCGACAGAAGATCCAAGTACACCTCTAACGATCGTACAGTTGCCATGAAGACCGGATCCGTCACCAAGCAGCAAAGAATCAGAGCTGTGGTGACAGCGATACGATCTGACAGTTCGCCCCTGCTGATCAGCTTCCGCTTCTTCTTCTTCTTCTTTATAGAGGCATCCGGACCGTCATTGCCTTCTGCTGGTCAGTGTCGATATATATCTATATATAATTTTAACTTTTTAAATCGTTGACAAACTTGATTTCTGATTATTCAAATTAATTTATGTCAAACACGGTTTTGTTTCTTTCTTTTTTGCTTCATGTGGAACACTTTCCCCGTAAAAACCAGAAACTGTTTTTTCTCTTTTAGAACATATTTTTTGTTGTACGTCGTTTTATTGGACTTTGTGCTGTCTGTTGCTGATTTGCCCAAACTAGAATTTAAAATGGTAGAGTGCCTTCTCCGGGTCGGGGAGGAGGTCCTGTCTCAGGTGGAGGAGTTCAAGTATCTCGGGATCTTGTTCACGAGTGAGGGTAGGCTGGAACAGGAGAACGACAGGCGGTTCGGAGCGGCGTCAGCAGTGATGTGGGCGCTTAACCGATCTGTCATGGGGAAGAAGGAGCTGAGTCGGAAGGCGAAGCTCTCGGTTTACCGGCCGATTTACGTTCCAATCCTCACCTATGGCCATCAACGTTGGGCGGTGACCGAAAGAACGAGATCGCGGATACAAGCGGCCGAAATGAGTCTCCTCCGCAGGGTGGCCGGGCTCAACCTTAGCGATAGGGTGAGAAGCTCGGACATCCGAGAGGAGCTGGGAGTAGAACCGCTGCTTCTCCACATCGAGAGGAGTCAACTGGGGTGGCTCGGGCATCTGGCCAGGATGCCTTCCGGACGCCTCCCGTTAGAGGTGTTCCGGACATGTCCCACCAGGAGGAGGCCTCGTGGCCGGCCCAGGACTAGGTGGAGGGATTACGTACATCTCTCGCCTGGCTTGGGAGCGGCTGGGGGTCTCGAAACGAAACAATTTAAAATTAGACACTATGGCTGAACCGATTTACATTCTTGTTTATTGTTCAGAATTCTCCCTGTATAAAATAAATTATAATTATAATAAATATAACTTTAAGAAACACTACTGGGAAATGTGACTTTATAGAATACATACATTTTTATGATGAATGAAATTAAATAATTACAAAAACATATCAGCAGCAAACTGAAGAAATGAACTGATAAGCAGGCTCAAACGCCAGGTTGCTTATTTCTTGTAAAAGTCCAAAACAAGCACATCTGGACTAATTGAACCTATGAAGTGGACCATACACACAGTCCACAGCAACAATCCCCGACGGAACCTTTGTTCTGCGGCTTGTGTTGCTCCACGGACTAGATCGCAGACGCACCGTTGCTATTGGGCGTAACTATGCTGTTTATGCTTTAAAATCAGTGTAAGTATAATTTTCTGAGTGATAGTACCGTTTTGTGGGATATTACGTTGTAGATTTGTACATTTCTGTCGGTTGAATTTAGGCGTCAGAGACTCGGAGCCGGCGGGATTATATCATTAAAAAGTGCGCTGGTCAGCAAATAGCTGCCAAGCGGCTTAATGCAGTTCGCTTCGTTTGTTTGGACCCAACATTAAAAAGCAGACTACGGAAACCGACAAGTCCGTGGCTGGGCCCAATCGTGAGTAGTGCCACGTGTGGTGTGTTTAAATGCGATTTGGAGGAGTTAAAAACGATTCCAGTCAGACAACGTTAAAACAAACTCATATGGTTCCCTTCAATCGGGTTCTGCGGTGATGGACCAGTAGCTGCTCCGTGAGTCGTTAACCATGACGGAAAATGACCTATATCCAAGATCGTCCGTACTGGGCCGGGCTGAGTTCCTGGACCGCCTCCGACATGTCTAGAGAAGCTCTAGCTGCCGAGGGCCCATTGGTTTCTTCTCTCAACCGACCAGGCCTGGCAGAGAAGGCCTTGTCGGAGACTTTTGCTCGGCTGCGGTACCGTGACACGTCCTTGCTGATCTGGCAGCAACAACAGCAGCTGATGCTGGTGTCACCACCCTCCACCTATCTGAACAGGAGCCAGTCTGCCTGGTACAGTAGCTTTGGAAACCAGGCTGTGCTGGTCCAGGACAAGAGGTGTCTTCGGGGCATGGATGGCCAGTCCAGAATCTGCAGGATCATGTAGTTTGGATCTATGAACTGTGGGAGGCCATGATGTCCCCCATTTATCTTCTAGCCATTCAGTTTCACTGACATGTAAAACAACATTTAGGGTGTGATCGGAGAACGTCACACACTGCAAGCCTCCAGCAGAACAACAGCAGAACCGTGCAAGGGAAAAGTTTGAAATATGACTGAACTGCTGCTGTTGTCACACTAAAACAGAACATGTGCTGGGGTTCTGCTCGCCTTGGGATGAGCAGACACAAAAGATTCCTAAAATGCCATTAGCTCAATTTATGTTTATTTATGAAAACAAAGGAGCTCAGAAAATAAGGATCCCATATCAGTAATTACATCAAATAATTCACTTGTTGGTTTTCTCGTTGGTTCGTCCTCTCTCGGTCTCTCAGAGTTCAATCTAAACATCAGACAGCTACGATAACAGCTACCATACAGTGCTCAAACATAAGGAAGAAAGAACATACGGCCGGAGTGCATGCAAATACATAAAATCACTTTTCATTTTACTTATTAAAATACAAAAATTAACTATTAGCATTAAAGAGTGACCAACTAAAAACAGGGAGTTACCATAGCAACGAGCTATCCAACAGTGTCACACCAGGATTGATTCTTTAAAATAACTGGGCCAAATCTGTCAAAATAAAAGATGTGCTTTTAATGTGGCACTTTAAAACACATTCTACCCAATAAACCATCTCCATGGCAACAGCATAAGAAGCCTCACCCATGGAAACATTCATAACCAAATATTTGGGACAGGAAGTAGGCTGGCAGCCATCTTTGTTTGGACTGCTGTTAAAAACGAGGCTGCACTAGCAAGACCTGGGTCAAACTAACATTGGAGGAACCAACTCTGGTGTCCCAACAGGAAGAAGCTTCTCTGTTGGCCAGTTTTTAAAATGAAAGTTAATGTCTGTTAAAGACAAGTTTATAAAACAGAATTATCACAAAACACGATGACGATCTGATGTATGGAAGATTTTCTTTTAACTTTGGATGTTGTTCCAGCAAATATTCCTCCGTTTGGTTGCATCTGAGCTTAGATGGGATAATAAACATTTTTATATAGAGAACCTTATAAAGACAAGTTCAGCACACGACCTGAAGAAAGAAAAAAATAAATGTAGTGTTAAAAAGGTTGGATGAGCTCTGCTGATGGTTCCTCGCAAGCTGGGTGAGCTCCAGATCAGCAGAAGATTCTTCTGAGGGTTCAACCCAGCAACAACCACCAAACGTCTGCAGCAACACAGTGCTTGGGGTGAAAAGGTCACAAGATTCCAGCACCCCAGCTTTTCTGCAGCACAAGAGCTGGTGCAGACGTTTGACACGGCTCACTGTCGCTCCAAGCATTGGCAGTGAAACCGCAACCACCAGGACAACAGGGGAACTCCCGCTCCACAAAAGGGATCACTGCAGAACAAAATCAATCGATGGTTGATGACCTGATTTTGGATGGCTTCCTCACACAACGGTCAGTCTCTGGAACTGAGTTTTCCTTTCAGACATCACAGAAAACTCCACCAAGATCTCCTCTCCCTCCTCCCAAGATGCTATACAGATGGATCTGGAATGTTTAAGAGGTCAGGTGTCACAGCCAGCTGGCCAATGAGGAGGAAGAGAAGACAGGAAGGTGTGGCACAGAGACAGACCAGACTGCCACCTCCCCTCTTCTTCTGGGGTTTAAAGATTTCTTCTCTCCTTCTGGTCCGCCAGGGAAAAAAAGACACTAGGATCTAAAAACAGGTCAGCGTATTTACATACAGTTCCAGGGTGTGTGTGTGTGTGTGAGTGTCTGTGTGTGAGACTTTCAATGTGTTAAGAAGTTCAGAGTGTATATCTGTCCTGTGTTACTGTGTGTGTTTTCAGTAACATGGATTTGTTTCTCAGTCGTGTGTATGTTCAGTCTGTGTCGGAGGAAGAGGATGTTCCTGTTGAGGAGCTGTCATCAGAGGAAGATGAGGAGCTGCCACTCAAACGACTAGCCCCGCCTCCAGCTGCCCCACCTCCAGCTGCCTTTTCTGGAGAGAGAAGGAGATGATTGACATCCGCATCATTAAGCCCGACAATAATAATCAAGTCTGAACCAACTACTGCCCAAACAGAACCTGTGGTGGAACCACATGTGAAAGCATCTTTAGGAGAACAGAACCAATCATCAGGAAGTCAAACCTGAAGAATCATCTGTCGTGGAGCAGCTCTGACAATGAACTTACGCAGTAGCTTCCTCTGTTTCTTCTGCAGGCAGGACTTGACGTAACGCTCCAGCTCTCGAAGTGTGGAGGGTTTCAGGGTTTCAAAGTCGATCTCGATCTCGTCAGGGTTGGAGTCCCTCAACGAGGGTTCTCTGGTCTGGATAATGTGGACCACCCGGCCCAGCTTTTCTCCCGGCAGCCGGTTAATGTCCAGACTCAGCTGCCGTTTCTCGTCATACGACATGGGCAAGGCCGACTCCTCGCCATCGTCTCCATTTGTCGAACCACTGACAGATGTCTTGCTGCTCTTCTTCGGTTGTCTACAAACACTGATTGATCAGACTTGCCACAAGCCTGGATTTAGTTTTATTGTGAAAGGAAAAGGAAGTCCTACCTGGTGGCAGTCACTGTACTGTTGGCTTTCCTGGCCGGTGGTTTCTTCTGATTGGCTGGTTTGGGCTGCTGGGCCGTGGTCTTGGGCTTCTTCTCCTCCTCCATCTTGGCCTTGTTGCCCTTGTCTTTCTTCTTTTCCTTGTCTTTCTTCTCTTTCTTCTTCTTTGGTTTACTGACTGGAGCCTGGGACAGGACAGCCAGCTGCTCATGTACCGCCTTCAACTGGTGGAATAAACCCGTCACCGAGTCATTTATAATCAATAATTTCACTTAATAACTGATCAGAAGACTAAAAGAGAAAACTGAGGGTGTTCTGGACCTGACTGGTCAGCAGCACCCACCTGTTCCTGCAGCTCTGCCAGCCGGGTGGCACGCTCCTCCTCTGAATCAGATGACTCGTCGGAGGAGGAGTTGTTGCTGCTGTCGGAGGAGGCAGTGCTTTTACTGACCAACGGTGTCGTGGACGGTATGGACGCCTCCAGGCCCTCGTCAGGAATCTTTGCAAAGCGCATCTCAAACACGTCCTGTGCAGACAGACCATCAGCCACTGAGCAGATGTTCTAAAGAGCCCAGAGCTTCTGTGGAGTGCACGTACCTGCAGCTTGCGGGCCATGGCCACCACCTCATGGTCTGGAGGGTTATACTTGTAACAGTTGGAGAACATTAACCTGACATCAGTAGCAAAGCTCTGAGGCTCGTTATATTCTCCTTTATCCATCTTTTTCTGTTTGGGAAGCAGAAGTCAGAGTCAGTGTGATTCTCCTTTCAATGGCCACTGAGCTAACCTGCTGGCTGATCACTGGAGAGAAAACCCAATCAAAGTTTTTTTTTTGCTCACAACCAACCAAGACACCGCTCTTGTGTGCTGGGATCAGCCACACCTGGATGTTCTCCATGCGCCCAAGGAAACACATTTTTATGTCAGGTTGGATCTTAAATCCAATGTAAACATTTTATACTTCATTTTAAAATTCAAAGACACAGGAGCTACATCCACAAGCACAGATGTTTTTTTGCTGGTACAAATACATAATTACGTGACTGAAGTCTAAAGCTCTTTCCTGTAATTTTCAAAATAAAACACACTGCAGCTTGATAACAGCAATGACATTTTAAATAATGTATACAGTTCTGGTTGTTGAATCATAGCAACTGGACTGTTTGAGTTGCTTGAAGATGTTTCACCTCTCACCAAAGAGGTTTCATCAGTTCTAACTCACTGGGAGTTCTAAACTCAAACAATCCAGTTGCTAAGATTCAACTACCAGAATTACCATGACCTGAATGATTGAGAACCTTCACAGCGATGTATACATTTGTTCTCGTCCACCTTGACAGCCGGAGCTTGTTTACCTGTTACACACATTTTCCTGCAGTTTTTACCACCTGTGGCAGGACTCAAAAGGCAACCCAAATCATGCTGTTGCCAGTGTAGCCAGAAGAAGGCAACAGCATCAGTATGGCTGATGGTTACAGTAATTGTAAAGAACAGCTGTCAGACTCTTGTGTTTGACTGACAGGTGTGGGGATGCTTTTAAAGATAAGAAGGATAGTAACAGGGTCCCCATCTACCAAAATGCATCTAAAAGCTCAGCTCAAGCACATATATGAAATCTTTAATGCAGTCCAACTTGTTCAGAGTCCACACAAATGTATACCTCAGACATGATGGATCGATTTTGTCTTTAATGGCTTTTCTTTAGCGTAAAACTTGTTTCAATCTTTCATAGATCACCTAAAAATAAACAAGGCTCACTTGCCAAAAAAAGTTGTTTGTGTGATGTCATGTTTATTACCCGGATGGTGCTGAGGTCCATGGGATGTTTGATGATGTCATGATAATCATGGAGCTCCAGCGCCTCAGCATCCACTGGTTTGTAGAAGGGCCAGGCGTAGGCAGCGTGCTTCTTTGACAACATCTCCTTGAGGATGGCGTCACAGTGTTTCATCTGCTCACCCAGCTTACTGGTCTTCCTCCCACCAGCACCCACCTCCCCTCCAGCCACCTCCTCACCCACCTCCCGTCGTGTTTTGGCAGGTCGGGCAGTGGCTTCACGGCGTGTTGAGCCCAGTTTGGCTGGTTTGGCATCCTGAGCAGATGGAGAGTCAGCTCGACCAGCAGAGATGGCTGATGTTGTTGGAGTGGTGGTGTCCGCTTTCCTCTTCACTCCTTTCTTCTGTTTCCAGCCAGACAGACATGAGGACAGACAGGCGTGAGAAAAAGCAGGACAGATAAAGCTAAGAGACATACACGTGTCACAGCGAGCTTTCATCACCTTCACCACAGGCTGAGCAGACGGCATCATAGCTGCTGGAGGTTGTGGGGCTGATATGGGGGGGGTGGTCTGGACAGGTGTTGGCGTAGTCGAGATGACAGGCGTATGGGAGGGAGAAGGAGATGGGTAGGAGGGTGGGGACGAGGCCGAAGACTCCGCCTGCTGACTCACTGACGGATAGACAGAATTCTTTTAGAGCTGAATTTTACTGCTGACTCTACACATGTACGTAGAAGAAACAGACAGAACCAGACAGTGGTGGTTCAGTGGAGTGTGTGTAGCACCTGTAGTCCCAGCTGCTGGCTGTTTGCTCTTGTTCTTGCCTTTAGGAGCTGGTGGAAGCAAAGCAACTTCTTCCTGAGGCATCTGAGCAACTTTCTGCAGGAAGATTTTCTCCAGAGCCTGAGCCATGAGGACGATGTCATCTGTGGGCTGCACATGTGTGTGCGCGCAAACACAAACACACAAAATTAAGGTGGGTGGCATTTCAGCATCATCATAAATAATCAAGTGACTTCAGCTCAGCATGAATATCAGAGTGAATGTATTTTAACTGCTACAGATGGATTTAGCCATCTGATGGAGGAGTCAGCTACTACCTGCAGACACAAAACACCCATTGCTACCCAAACATGTCCCAGTGAGGACAACTGTAGTGTTTAAGGAAACATTTGTTGCTGTTGTGTCTGATTGCAGACGCCAGCAGCAGTTGAAACATGGAGAGAGGGTCGACATTCTAGCAGGAGGAGCTGCAGCCACCTTCAGCTCTGGTTCATCATCAGCCCTGAACTGACATCACCATCTCCTGACTTATGGATCAAACACCTGGACTGGAGAGGGGCTGTAGAGCTGGATGGGAGATTCAAATATTTTAAAGGCAACCCTGCTGGAAGCTAACATGTTCATGTTAGTGATGCCCAGTAGTGATTGGAGCAGTAAAATATCAAGTGATTTGGGGGGGGAGTAAATCATTTAACCAATAAACCAATGAATACATATGATAAATTAATGAAAAGGAGGAAATTGTTTGCAGATCACCCAAACCCCTCCGAAGGCTGACTGCTAATCAGCAGCTAACAGCAGCTACCACATCCACCAGCATGGTCGCCTGTCTCAGAGGCGTGGTTTGGCTCGCCTTGGCTTGAAGAAGACTTGAGCTTTCAACAACACACTTTAAAATGGTCCAACACAAGAGAGATATCTCTCCAGGACAGGATTCAGTCTCCATCTACTCCTAAACGATAAGGGACACTCCTCTAAAGACTGCAAGGTTCATGTTTTGGTCAGAGAAGAAAGATGGTTGAAAGAGGAGCAACAGAAGCATCTTTGATAAACTGGGGAAACCTTCACTGGACAGAGGATGCTTAGACAACAGCTGCTGCTCCCAGTGCTGTACTGCGATCCCTCCCCAGGAAGACTGACAATGGTGGACACCCATCATCACATGACCATGACCTTTTAATAAAGCCGATTACCACCAACGACAGTTTCAGTAAACCAGTACACTGGTTTGGGTCCAAGTCTGGGATTCCACCAGTTAGTTTAGAAGTGAGCTGAAACAACTTTAAAAACTGCCAGAAGTCAAGGTGAATTCTCTAGAGCCAAGAAAAGCTCTTCTAGCTCAGAAGTGTGCTTATTACCGTACTGTATGAATATGAAGTTGTGGCAGCTATTGCTGCTAATGCTACAACAATAACACAGAATAAAACAAGTGTATCTGAAAGGTGTTGGTTTACGGAGGACTGTCGTGAACTAATCACTTCCTGTTATTGGCCAAAAGAAGCAGAAAATTATCAGTAGAACTTTTTATAACTTGCAACACTAGCACACATAGACCACAGTAACCCTGTGAGGGTTCTGTTCCACACTTAGTAAAGCTGTTCCTCTTAATTCAGAGGTTTAATCCCGGCTCGCCTTCAGAGCCTCAGCATACAGTAGCTCTTCCCCAGGGAGGCCGGTGAGCAAAGCAATGTGGGGTCAGTAAGGGTACATTTCACCTACTCTCTGGTAGCACTGCTTAAAGTGGGAGAACTTTATGTCACTGACACCAACTTTAATAGCAACAGGAGAAGTGGAAGTACAACCAATCACAGATAAGCAAGCATGCTGCCACACATGACCCCAGATCATCTGGCCATCAGATGCAGGAGCATCATCCCTGATGGCTCGACTGGTATCCCATCTATGTACCCAGCATAGATGGGACATTCTAGGACCAACATGAAAGAGTCCTCCAAACGAGATGGAGGGAGCAAGGTGGGTCCTATGGGTAGAGAGGTTGGGGCAGACGGAATGACTCAGGCAGGCAAAGATAAGATCAGATGGGGGCAATCGGTCATCTACACCTATACCATTGTGTATAAGTGTGATTATACCATTGTGTGTTATGTGTACCTGGCTGAGGAGTGTGTACGATTGTGTGTACCTTGTTGTAGATGTAACAATTGGTGAACATTGTGTTGAAGTCCTGCATTGCCTCACTGGCACTCCAGTAATAATTGTTCTCCAGTCTTTTCTTAATGGTTCCCATGTCCATGGGGTTCTTGATCACCTTATGGTAGTCCTGTCAATGCAAACCAGTTAGTTTCAGCATGAAGACAGAAACAAGCTGTACGTCTTGTAGAACTCACAGCCAAGCACAGCTTGATGGCATCCACAGGCTGGTAGAACGGCCAAGCAAACTGGTGCTTCCAGAGCGTCTTCACCACCACATTCTGCATGTACTGCAACTGGTTTGTCTTTCTGAGGAACAGGAAGCACCGTGTCAGCATATAGATAACAGTAATTATAAATGTTAAAATAACTAGGAACTACATCAGAAGTCTGTAGTCTCAGAGCAGTTTTTGTGATGTCCTGCTCTTCTGCTGCTGCTCTGACATCATAGATATTAACACATTTGTGTTGATAACAGTCACAAAACTCACGTCCCAAAGTAAAACATCTTCCCACATCTGTAAAGTGCACTGCTGATGACGGGCCACTTACAGACTTTGTGGTGTTTCCTACCTGCCAGGCTTATTGGGGTTGCTCACTTCAGGTGGGGGTGGGTTGGTGAGGGGAGGGGGACTCGGAGGTGCAGCCTCAGGGGCGTCCGACATAGTGGACAGCACTAACCCAGCAATGCACAGTGGGATTGTGGTGTCTAGACTGAAGAACAAATAATTTTGTGGCGTGTTTCTGTTCAAAGGAAAGTATCAGCGTTTACTTCAGGTCCTCCTGTGCTGCTTCTTCAGGTTGGTGAGGAGACAAACTCCCATCACATGACCTGGGAGAGAAGAGACACAATAGCATCACAGCCATTAGCATCGCCACCTTTCAATGCTAACACTTGTTTCTGCAATGGAGTTCACGTGTTCATAACTGAAACACCAGGTTAAGAATAAATCCATCACAAGTGTGTTTTCCCTTTAACAGCGAGCGAATGCTAACAAACAGCAGCAAAATCCGAAGAATACGCAGACTCAGGGGTAATGCTATGATAGATTATACGATTTATGGTTGTCATGCTCATCTTCATATGTGAGATAAATTCAAATAACAATTGTGTGATATATTTACAATACTGCAGACGTCATTTTGAATTTGAAGAATTGCCAAACGGTTTATACCATGCGAGTATGTTGCCAATACACTGACAGATGATTTAAAACGATTTTCACTTATTTCTGCAACATCTGACTGCTAAGCTCTCAGATCACTTCAATACTGCTTCGATAATCTAAACTTCTTATCCTCCTCGTCAGACCTTGAATAGTCGATTAATACTAATGATCACATTGATGGTTAAACGCCACCTCTTCCACTTTGAACTCTGATTACTTGATGTTGGTTTACTGCACACATTCGCATCGCCCCTGCCTCCACCACCGAGCAGCCTTTCCTTTACAGAAAAAAATGACTACACACACAAATTTACTGCGAGTAAAAAACACCAGCCAAATCGGTCTCAACAGTCGAGATCACAGTCCTATCAACAGATGTCGGTGCCCCGCATGATCCTGCGAACCGCTCTGAACCAGAGCTAACGAACAAGCTAACTATTGACAGTCCAAAAACATGCAAAACGACAGCCAACAGCACTATCTGTAATCCATCCCAACTCTTTATGGATGAATTTAGATTAGAACGCACGCTAGTCACTTGGATCTTTCGGCAGGGACGAAGGCACATCAACGAAACATCCCATTTATCTCGCTTTAAAAGATGGCGGGCAAGCCAGGATAAAATATGAGCTAGCTGTCTGGCTAACATAGCAAGGCTACTTACCGAAGCCGTAACCTGTCAGCTTTAACGTTCACAAAGGTTGTTTGTTTTGAGTTTAAGATGAAGGCAACACCGTAACTTTTGGTGACCGAGAGAAGCGTAGAGACGCGACTGATGTGATAAACACATTAATCCTTGCAGATGTTGCCGCTTCGTGTTTAGCTAGCTAATGAGTCGTTAGCATGCTAGTTGAGCTTTGTCTGAAGGCGCCGAGCTTCCAGCAAGACTCCGACACACCGACAGACTCTGAACCCACCGGGGAGCCCTTTCGCAAAGTAATCCCCTGCTGCTCTAGATAGGGGTGAGAAAGACGTGTTTACCTGGTATTTCAGTCCCCTGGGACGTCTTGCTAAGGTCTCTGGTCACTTTTCAGGAAAAAAAATCTATTTAGCGAAGTAGCATAATAATGAGTTATCAGCTGTCTGTCGGTTGCGCCTGCGCACTGGCGAGCTGCGTCATGAATGTTGTTGTGTTGTGATTGGCTAGAATTTTGGCTGCGGCCCTCTGACTGCCTGAGAGAGAACAGTGTTTCTCTGCTGCCGAGCGCTATGATTGGACAGTGAAGGATTTTGGAGCGAAGCTATTGGTGGAAGCGCCCACAGAGCTATTGTAATTGGCAAATTAATTAAAACTACGTTTCCCAGTGTGCACCGTTGACCTTTCCTGCGCATAGATGAAGTTTGTGGGAACATAATATTGTAATTTATTATTATTATTATTATTATTATTATTATTATTATTATTATTATTATTATTATTATTATTATTATTATTATTATTATTCATTAATTTAAACAATCACATTCTGGATGATTCCACAAGGCAAGGTGATGAAGGCACGTGAATTCATTAATTAATTACTCATTTTGACAGTGTTTCTTGATTGGAACTTTCAGTTTCTGACATAAATCAGTCTGTCCACATTTATGGAGACCTGCTAACAAGTTAAAAATGCTTTACGTGCATTGAAAAAGTCTGAATAATAACATCCAGGAAGCATTTTCCTCAATGCTGTGTTCTCGTCCAGTGAGAGATGACTAAGATGACTGACTCATGAACTGCAGTTTTCTGGTCTGTTCTAAGGAGAATCATATCTTATAATTGTTTGTGAGAACATCTCTCAGCTGTAGAACATCAAGAATCAGATTAGAGAGTAAAGGAATATGATTTGATCCTTATAGGTGTTTAGGTTTTCACGTTATAGCTCCAAATACTCATCAATGACGCCTTCACAAGAGCGTAATCACATCATATATAATATAAGCCAAAACAAAACAGTCTGATTACCAATAAGCTTTATTGTCATCATCACCATCATCAGTCCTGTTGCTAAGGGTCTGTGTGCTGGACTGCAGGAGGCTGTTAACATGCAGCAGAGCCAAGCAGACAGACAGGTACTGGAGGTAGACAGGTGGACAGAGAGGTAGGGACAGATGGGCCTACAGACAAGTCAGTTGGAGGACAGGCAAGTGCATACCAGAGATAGATGCTGCTGAGTTTGAGGACAGACTAGTTGAGGGACAAGAGGTAGACTGATTGACAAATTGTCAGATGGGGTCGTGCCTGTGGAGGGACAGACTGAAGACAGGTGAGAGGTAGACAGGTGGGCTGGTAGTGAGGTAGGGGGCAGACAAGCAGACAGACATGAAGCTATTCTGTTATTAACAGGCTGGCAAAGGTGGTAGAACTCTTATTATTGGCTGTTTTCCAGAGGCCATGCCCCCTTGTGGTCTGTGTCAGGCAGGTGTGGAGAGGGGGGGGGCACTGTATTTTGGGGAGAGGCCTGTGAAGAGGAGGCATACAGGGGGAGGTGTGGTGGGTGTCCAGTCTGTAGCTTTCCTCCTCCATCAGCTTCACCTCCCATTAGCACCTCTTCCAGTTGCCCCCCAACTCCTCGAGAGCTAGCAAACTGCAGGTGAGGCAAAGTATCCTCTCTTTTCCCTGCCACCTCCCCTTCTCCTGCCTCCTCCCTGTGGTGGAGCTCATTTGGCGGGGCCTCATTGTAGGAGGTGCCGACTGCCTGTAAATCTGGCTCAAGTAGACTGTTGCTGGGCTGCACTGCTGCATCTCCCCCCTGACCTCCTCTCTTAGCCTTGCGAGGGTGAGACAGACAGGGGGAGGGAGGGAGGCTGTCGGGGAGAAGTGACTGGATCTTTGGGAGCCAGCGTTTCCGAACCCGCCGAGCATTCGTACACATGTCAGCAGCGATGACATTCATCTCACTCTCTTTAAAGTTTGGAGCAAAGTTCTGACAGTAGACTGAGGAGGAGCCGGAGAGGAAGATGACAGGGAGGAAGAGGAGGTGTAAACACAGGAGGGTTGATATGGCAAACAAATGTGCACGTGTGTGTGTGTTTCTTACGTTTAACAGTGTTTAACACTCGGTTGTCCAGAGGCTTTCTGCTGGGATCATTGGTAGAGGAGCGGATTCCTGTCCCACAGCTATTGGCCAAAGTGTTTCTATGGAAACCACAACAAGCCAATCAGTAGTACAGATCCTTCATGAGACAACATGATAGAGATGTTACATAAACTGCAGCTCAGAACTTTCAAAACTGTCTGGAATCTGGTGAAATCAATCTGTTAAGGGTATATTTGCAGACCTGGAAGAGAAAATAATTTAAGGAGTAAATGGGATTCATCCAGTCAGATAGCTCCTCGTGTATGCCTATTGCTGAACAGGGTCCAGTCATATCTGGAGCTAGATTAAAAGGCGATAGACCCAGATTAATTCAGATCAACACAGGTTGTCTCGCTGCCTTTCAGTGTTCATGCAGTGTAAAACAATAACTAGGGTCTGAAGGTGCTCACCGGTCGAAGAACGTTGCTAGCAGCCTCCTGAGCAGCACCTTATGTTTGACTCCAGCACACAGGTGACAGTTCATCAGCTGACCTCGCGTCATCAACACACCTGAACCTGACACACACACACACATACACACACACACACACACACGCACACACACACACACACACACACACCAGCTAACAGTGTGGGATGATTCAGGTACAGCGCCAGAAAATTCACCGTCCCTACCTTCACCTCACAAGCAAAAAACAAACTATTTAACAACTCTGTTGCCACCATAGTACCTTAGCCCCCACTAGTTTAAGTCAAAGCTGTCTCTGTTCAGGTAAAGAAGTTGTCATATATGCACACAGGGGAACAACCTGCCACCAGCTCCACTTTCTCTCCTGGGTCTCCCTCAGTGTAGAGCGATGGATGGCAACGGTACCCAATCTGGCTGATCAGACTAGCAGGGAGGGCCATGTTGTCTCTGCCAACCAAAACACAGGGCCGGCGTTCGTTAGCCAGTGGGAGGGACGGGATCTCCATCTTCTCTTGAACTTGAAATAGAAACAGAAACCCGTTAGCAAAACCTCGAAGTTCAAAAATAGACATGCAAGGGTTACGGTCCCAAACAAACAAACGACCACAGCTACAGGGAACAAGAAGACACACACCAGTAGCAGGCAATAAACATCTATTCTGACAAGCTGCAGTGTTTCTCTGGTCTAGCAGATGGGACTTTCAGCAAGGCCTGACTGTGCAGGTGAACCGTGAGGAAGGACTGGTTAGTGCAAGGTACCTGGATGTGATTCTAAAAACTATTGGAAACGACAGAAGCGTACGATCATACTTACGCCACCAGATGGCGCAGAGATCATACTATCTCTATCATAATCTACTCTATCATACTATCTCTGCGCCATCTGGTGGCGTTTTAAGTATTTAGAATCAGATCCTGGTTAGTGCAGGGTACCCGGGTGTGATTCTAAAAACTATTGGAAACGACAGAAGCAGAAGATCATACTATCTCTGCGCCACGAGATGGCGACAGAGAAGGGTTTCTGGTAAAGAAGAGGTTATCATTTGGTTCAATTTCATAAGATTTTTCATAACCTTGTAGAATATCTGATAACATCTGTGCTGGCATCTGATCACGTGATCATCAGTAGTTTGGTCTGTTTTTCCTCCTCAAAAGCAAAACATCATGCAAGTGTAATAACTCAGATATTTATTGACTGGTTCTTCTTTCCTAAACTAGTGACTAATTGCAAAAAACAAATGTTCAGTCACATTCTAATCACAAGTTCAGATAAATAGTTAAAGGCTGACAAATAATAGGTAAAAGCCTTTTTTTTTTTATCTTTGACTATACTAAAAAATCTACACAAGTTCCTGAGACATTTGCTGGTGACCCAAAGGAGAAACCAAAAGATTTTATACCTGGTCAACTTTTGTCTGCACCCTCACATCTCTCCTGAAGCTGCACCTTCACTGCATAAATGTTCTTGACTGTACATTCCCTGCATCTCAGCAGGCAGAACGATTCTCAGACAGATTCCAGTTTGTCCGTCATGACAGTTCCTCTTCATGAAGTCGCTTAGCCATAGAGTTCCACAAGATTTTGGACCGGTCCTGTTCTCTTTGTATCGGCTTCCCTGGGGGAACATTTTGAGCAGCCGGAATAAATGTTCAGAGCTATGCTGACAACACTCAGCTGTAGTTATCTATGAGACCAGAGGAACCAGAATAGTCAGTCAAAAGTCAGACTGGTCTCAGACTTCCTCCTCCTTCACTCAGACCATGATGTTCCAATAACACTTGGCCATATTAGGTTACCACTGGTTGCTGTTTGGAAAACTTCTGATTCCAGGTCATTAAAATATAAGCCCAAGTAACACATTTGCAGAGCACAGCAACATGCTCTGGAAATTCGACTCACAACCGAACTATCTGGTTGTGGTAGTCAAGCTACATTCAGATGACTTTGACCTGTTTCTAATGAAGCTAAGTCTCCAAATGCATTTATGGGATTAAACTACCACAGGAATCCAGTTTCCTTGCATATAGACTGATTATGCTCGCTAAGTTAATGGTCAAAGTTAGAACAACAGTAAATAATCTTTAGCATCACCTTTAGCTATGCTGCCATAGGCGGAGGTACCGGGGTACAGAAACATGATGCCCTGACAGATTTCTCTCTCCCTCTCTCCTCTACTCATCGGCCTACAGGTATGACTAACCATAGCTTTGTAGTGACCTGCTGACCTCTCACACCCTCTCAGTTTTACTTCAAAATCTTCTGTATAGTTACTACATTCACCTGAATAATGTATGTGCCTGCTGCTCTGGTAACAGGAAGGTGTCAAAGTGTCAACTCAGAACCAAGGGTTTGATATCACTCTGTTTGACATGGCCCCTTGTGATCGCACAAATTGAAAAAGTGCCTGCATGTTGTTTTTTGAGCTCGTCCGACCCCCAGGATTCACCTTTGATTGGAATATGTGGACAGCCACAGCAACTTAATCTGAGACCAGAGCTGTTGGGAGGTGAAGGCTATGCATTGAGGTGACCTCCCAAATGTGCTGTAACTGGGGGTACAACAGCACTTTAAAATTTTAGGAAATCTACAAGTTTAGCAGATTTTTGTCTCTCAATCAGAGTAGGGCAATGAGATGAACAATAATAACAAGCCATCGCTGGAGCATTTCCAGTGGGTGACTTTATGGTGATTGAGCGAGAAGCAGTGGGAGCAGCATTGAAAAGTGAGGTCGAGCAAATACAGCTTTCTCCTGAGGCTCTACTGCTGCCTGGTACTGTGGGTCACCATAAACTCACCTTGATAATTGTCACTTTCTGCTCATTTAGATATGAACATCATTGCCTCAAAACAATTTTAAGCTGATAAATTCCTCAAGTTCCCAAAGTTTTTGAGTTCTCTCACTCACTCAAAAAACTTTTTCGAGGTTTCGACCTAGGTTGTTCTGGTTATTGTTGGTTTATTGGGTTGGTTAGTTGTTGGTGGTGGTTTTTGTGTGGTTTGTTGGGCGTTTGAGGGTTTTGTCGGGTGAAATCAGCCAGGTTTGTCTGGCTAGTTGGCGTGTGACGCCATGGTGATTGGTGGTGGGAGCGGGGATCTCTCCCGGTTGACGCAGAGACATGGCGTTTAGGTGGGGGCCGGGTCTCTGTATATCGTGGAGGAGTTGGCCCTGGCTGTAGGGGAGAAAATCGGACATGGGTCCGTAAAGTCGGCCGCCCGAATTAATGGGGCAGTGGTTTTGTTCGTGGACATGGTGGAGCAGGCGAACCGGCTGGTGGAGACGGGGATCAGCGTTGGCCGGAGATTCGAGGCGGTGCGGCCGCTGACGCAGCCCTCCACCCGGGTCACCCTGTCCAACACCCCCCCCACCCCCACCCCCCTTCATCAGCGACGAGTTTCTGGCCAGGGAACTCGCCAGGTTTGGGAAGATCGTCTCGCCTATAAGGAAGGTTCTGTCGGGGTGCAAGTCCCCGCTGTTAAAGCACATTGTGTCTCACAGGAGACAAGTTTATATGATATTAAATAACCGGGCGGAGGAGCTGAATGTGCGCTTCCACGTAAAAGTGGAAGACTTTGATTACATGTTGTACGTGTCCTCCTCCGTCATGAAGTGCTTCGGTTGTGGTGAGGAGGGTCATTTAATTAGAGCCTAAAAGCCTCCTTAAAACCTCTGTCGGCAGTCAGAGTTGAATTAAAATGCCAGTAGGCGCTTTCAGGGCAAATGTCCCTAACTAGCACGCAGCCTAAAAGCAATGAGTGATCTGTATAACCCACTGGTAAAATATCACACTTTTTAAAACTACTAAAATGGTGTTTATAACAGTAAAAGCGGTCGAGGCGAGCCAAAGAGATGGTGAGTTCCGAAGGGCGGGGGGGTGGGGGCCCGCCCCGGATCGGCCCGGTGCCGGGAGTCCGGGCGGACCCGAGGGGGATAGGGCGACAGGACCAGAGGAGAGTACCGGGAGAAGTGGACAGGAGGAGGCAGGTGAGAAGGTGGTGAGTGAGGGTCAGGTGAGTGAGCCTGATGGTGCACTGGTGGGTGTGGTGGCTCAGGTAGGTGAAGGTGGTGAGGGACAGGTGGGTGAAGGTGGTGAGGGACAGGTGGGTGAAGGTGGTGAGGGACAGGTAGGTGAAGGTGGCAAGGGACAAGTGGGTGAAGATGGTGAAGGACAGGTGCATGACGGTGTTGAGTTGATGGAACAGGAGGCTGCGTGGACTCTTGTTCCACAAAAATGCCCAAAAAGAAAAGATGAACTGGCGGAGGTGGGCGCGAAGGCCAGTCGGTTGTCTGGGAAAAGAACGTTCTGGAAACCTGAGCTCGCTGAGAGCAGTGATGGGGGAGAATGTGTGTCTGATGAGAGTGAACTCACACACACAGAGAAATCTGGAATCCTTGATGAGAGTCCATACACCGCAAAAATGATTAAGAGTTTCCTCGCAGAAACAAAAAACACAAAAGGGGTGAAAGTTGAACATTACTTCCCCGAGAAACAGTTATTTTACACATCTGTCAAACATCATCTAAGAAATAAACTGGATTTCTAGATTTTAGATTTAGAAAACTGATTTTAAAAGTTAAAAGAGAGTTGAGTAATTGAGGTTTTGTTCAGTGTGGTGCCTTTTTTAGTGTTTTAATAGCCATCCTCAACCGCAGTTTTAGACCACTCACTTTTAATGAATAATTTTAAGGTGGGAAGTTTAAATATTAACGGGGCCAGAGAAACAAGAAAGAGGGCCAAAACACATGAAACAGCAAACAGCAAAAGAATAGATGTTTTATTTCTACAAGAGACCCACAGCAGTGACAGCAACGAGACCGACTGGAGGAGGGAACGGGGGGGAGAGGGGGTGTTTTTAAGCCACAGCACTACGGTCAGTGCAGGGGGGGGCATCCTCTTCTCCAGGTCTTTTAACCCAGTCGCTGTCACAGTGGAGCACATCGTTCAGGGACTCTGCCTTTTAGTTAAAGCTGCTTTTAGTCAACTCACGGTTGTTTTTATTAATATTTACGCTCTCAACAAAGGTGCAGAGAGGAAGCTCTTTTTAGAGAAAATAAACGACCTTTGAAACAATCTTAGCTCATCTGATTTGTTGGTTTTAGGGGGGGATTTTAATTGTACCGAAGATCACGTTTTAGATTGAAATCACATGGAGCGGCATCCAGTTTCCCAGCAGGTTCTGAGGCAGCTGGTCCGCTCCCATGGTCTGGTGGACGTGTGGAGAAGGATGCACGCGAGCCACAGACAGTTCACATATTCCCACATCAGAGACGACACCATCTCTTTGGCTCGCCTCGACTGCTTTTACTGTTATAAACACCATTTTAGTAGCCTACTGGCATTTTAATTCAACTCTGACTGGGGACAGAAGTTTTAAGGAGGCTTTTAGTTACTTTTGGGCTGGGTTTAGACAGAGGAAGAAGGATTTTACCTGTCTAAGACAGTGGTGGGACCAATGTCCCACTCCCAATGTCACCCGTTACATCACCAGATCAATCGGAGCTCTGGAGACCGAGATTGTGGAACTGGAGCAGTTTTGTGAGTCCAGGGGAGATCAACGGTGTTTGGAGTCCCTCAAGACCAAAAAGATGGCCTTGGCCAACCTGCTGGACACTAAAGTACAAGGTGCGCTGTTGCGGTCCTGGATCCAGGACATCGCTGAGATGGACACTCCCTCGATATTCTTCTTTGGCCTGGAGAGGAAGCGTGGGCAGAGCAGGGTCATCCACTCCCTGCTATCGGAGGAAGGGCTGGAACTCACAGAGCTGGAGCGGTTCCGGAGGAGGGCGGTGGACTTCTACTCCTCGCTGTTCAGGAGTGAGTACAAGGAGTACAATGAACTGCTTGAGGAGTACTCCTCTGGACTGCCCCAGGTGCCAGAAGAGGCCAACGGCCAGCTGGCGCGCCCCCTGTCGGTCCCGGAGCTGTATGCTGCTCTTTAGAGCATGCAGAGCCTGAAGGCTCCGGGCATCAACGGACTGGGGGTGGACTTCTACAAGGTCTTCTGGAGCATCGTTGAGGCCTCCTGGAAGTCCTCAAAGAGAGTCTTTGCTCTGGCTCCCTGCCGCTGTCCTGCAGAAGGGCAGTAATTGCCCTCCTACCAAAGAAGGGGAACCTGCAGGACATCAGGAACTGGCGCCCCGTTTACCTGCTCTGCTCGGACTATAAAATCCTCTCCAAGGCCTTGGCCATCCGGCTGAGGGAGGCCATGGAACACGTCATCCACCGAGACCAGACGTACTGTGTGCCCGGCAGGTCGATAGTGGATAACATCCACCTCATTCGGGACATTTGGAAGTCTCCGGTTCATCCACCTGGCCAGCAGAGTGGCCACTTTTAGAATCCAGTTTGTCCAGAGGTTCCTCGGGGGGCGTCCTGATTTAGTGTGTAGGGGTGTGGCCAGCTGTATACTCAGACGTGTGAACAACCTGGGGCTGGATGCTGCTCTGTTTTTAACTAAGTTGAAGTTTTTATCGTTACAGGGACTACCTCTATTTTATCAGGGTGTTTTTAAATCCTGTGCTCTCTTTAGGTGGAGCTTCGTTCAGACTGACTCTCTGCACTGGCTTTTAAAGGAGCCGTTAGTCTGTGGCGACAGACTGGACGTCTGCAGCAGCGCCATCCCAGTGCTGAAGGAGGCCCTGATCCGAAGGAAGATGGTGACATTGGAGCAGCTGGTGGTGGCAGCGGGACCAGAGCTCACCGATGCCCAGGCTGTGAGCTCGGTGCTGGGGGTCCGGTCAGTCCGACTGATCCAGAGGAGCCTGGGCCTCTGGAAACACAGACTGTCCACGAAAGAGAAGGGTCTCCTCCTCCTTCACGGGAGAGGAGAGGCTGAGACCGACCCCACGGACGCTTTCCCTGAACTCCACCTGCACACGGACCTCCTGGACCTCGGTGGTCCTCTCCTGGATGGCTGTGGCTCAGGGTCCCTTCACAGCATGGACAGGAGGATTTTAAACAGCAACATCGTGAAGGCACTCATCAAAGGCAAACTGAAAAACAGAGAGGTATGGAAGAGTATGGAAGGACTGGCTGGGGGGGCAGAGTCCTCAGTGGAGGACCCTCTACAAGCCCCCCATCAAGAAGAGGACTGGTGACCTCCAATGGAGGATTTTAGCTGGAGCCATCGCCACCAGTCAATTTTAAACCCAACTGTCCTTTCTGTGAGTGTCGTCCATGTTTTTACCAGGTGCAGTAGGCTGGTGGGTCTTTTTAGGGTTTTAACTGATGTTTTTAGGCTTTTTAATGTCGTGTTCTCCACTGCTGTTTTTATTTGTGGTCTAAGGCACAAGGGGGCAGGAAGGGGGAAATCCCAGGTTTTAAATTTTTTAATAAGTGAGGCTAAACTTGCCATCTATTTCTCTAGAAGGGATAAAATTAAAAATGGAGCGGCATGTGATGCGGTGGCTTTGTGGAAGCAGAACGTGAGGGTGCGCCTGAATCTGGAGTTCTGCTTCTACAAAGCCACTGAGAACCTGGAAGCCTTTAAACAGCAATGGGGGCATGATGAGATTTTAGGGAAGGTGACAGAGCAGGGGGAGATGGAGGCTGCAGCATGGCTGCTTTGAGGGACAGATGAGGTTTTTTTTAACTGGTTTCTTGTGAACAGAGCACTGTAAATACATTTTAAAAGTCAAAGTCTCTCTCTCTCTCTCTCTCTCTCTCTCTCTGTCAGTGGGGCCCTCATCTAAGGCAACCAAAAACAGGGAACCTAGCCTGCACAAAGTAAAGGCTCGCATAAACCCAAATGCAACTGGTAATAGTCCAAAATAACTCACCAAACTCAAAACTACTGGTTAGCAACATGAGCAAGCCCTCGAGTGCACTTACAAAAAGCAGTTTCCCCGGTACCTTCCTAACATGAACTAAGGTCCCAAAAGCGAACTGAGTATCCTTGGCCCTGAAAGGGTTACACCGTCCAGTGAAACTGGTGTTCACTCAGGATTACCTCAAACATAAAAAAGCCAAAAAATGAATAATTCCATTGATGGAAGGACTGGAAGGTCCAGCCAGCACACTGCCTAACTAACAAGAGAGATCACTGAAATCAGTCACACAAAATTCACTTACTCAATAACTCACCAGAGAAGAGATACACAACAATGCTCTTCATCAAACAAACATTCTAGCCTAACCCTGGCCAGAGCCTGGCCTAGGTCTGGCCCAAGCCTGACCTAAGCCTGGTTGGAGCCTGGCCAGAGACCGGCCTGAGCTTAACCTGAGAATAGTCGGAGCCTGACTTGAGCTTGGTTAGAGCCTGGCCTGATCCTGTTCAGAGACTGGCTGGAGCCCGGTCTAAGCCTGGCTGGAGTTATGCCTGAGCCTGGCCTGGTCGGAGCCTGGCCTGAGCCTGATTGACCTTATCCTACAATACGAAGTAAAATCAGAGAATTGACAACCGGATATAATGTAGTTTGGTGATCCAATCACAGCTCTCCCAGGCTGCATAGTTACCGATAATGCCTGCGTTGGCCGTAGACTGTGTTGCCTGTGTTGCTTGTTAACTGTGATGCTTGTTGACTTTGTTAGCTGTGTTGACTATGTTATCTCTATTGACTGTTGACTGTGTTGACTATGTTGCCTCTTGGATGTGTTGACTGTTGACTGTTTTGCCTTTCTTGACTGTTGACTGTGTTGCTTTTGTTGACTGTGTTGCCTTTCTTGAAAGTTGACTGTCTTGACTGTTGACTGTGTTGCCTTTCTTGAATGTTGACTGTCTTGCTTTTGTTGATTGTGTTACCCTTGTTGATTGTTGACTGTGTTGCCTGTGTTATCTGTGTTGCCTTTATTGACTGTTGACTGTGTTGCCTATGTTGCCTGTTTTGACTGTTGCTTGTGTTGCTGTTGCCTGTGGTATCTGTGTTGACTGTTGCCTGTTTTCAGCCATGACAGAGGTTCTTGCTTGTTCCGATGGACCATCACAAGTCCTGTCAGAGGAAGGTTTTCAACCAAATTGCATGTATTGATTAAATATTGATGGACTGAAGGTCTGTGTAAACAGCCAATCACGTCGCAGGATAGGAGTGTGTCAGTGATCAGGTGGAACACGGTGAGAGTGATGGTGTTCAGAATGTTGAAGCTGGTGAACTAAAGATGACAATTTCAATAACACAAGTCACCAATAATAAATCATTATAGATTTTTACATCAACATCTGTCTGTTGGAGAGCTGCTTATAAAATGTTGAATCTCAAACCCATCTTAACCGGAAGGCAGAAAAGCCACTTTTGTTTGTAGTTGTATATCGGCCCCCTGCTTGACCACATTCAGAGTTCCTGTCTGAGTTCTTTGACTTCTTATCTGACTTGGTCCTTAGAACAGACAAAGTCATTATCATTGGAGACTTTAATATCCATGTAGACGTTGTAAATGACAGCTTTAGAAATGGCTTCATTTCATTACTTGAGTCAGTTGGTTTCCTCCAGCAGATAAACCAACCAACTCATAACTTCAACCACACCCTAGATCTAGTTCTGACTTATGGTGTTGAGGTAGAACATGTGTCAGTGTTCCCTCAGAACCCACTCCTGTCAGATCATTCCTTGATCACTTTCACATTTATGTTTAAGGATTCTTCTATGCTCAGAACAAAGTCTTACTATAGCAGATGTCTTTCAGGTAATGCTGTAGCTAAGTTTAAGGAAGTGATCCCTGTGCTAATCCCAGGACCACCGTGTGCTTCTCCAGGGATCAATCATTATAATCTTAGCCCTGCAGAGGTTGACTCTATTGCCGAAGGTGCAGCAACCTCACTGAGAATCACGCTTGATTCTGTTGCCCCCCTGAAAAAGAAAATAGTAAATTTTCAGATTAGGTGTACCCCGTGGTATAATTCACATATTAGGACCCTCAAGCAGAAAGTGCGAAGACTAGAAAGGAAGTGGTATTCTTGTAAAATAGATAGCTATCATGCAGCCTGGAGAGACTGTCTATTAGTTTACAAAAAGGCCCTTTGCAAGGCTAGAACAGCTTATTTTTCTTCTTTAATTGAGGTAAATAAGAGCAACCCCAGGTTTCTTTTCAGCACTGTGGCCAAATTAACCAAGAGTCACAGTGTTTTAGATCCACATATCTCTTAGTGGTGAAGACTTCATGAGCTTCTTCACTGATAAAGTTCTAGCTATCAGAGAAAAAGCTAACCAGGCCATCCCAACAACTGGACCATCACTAGATGTGCTGACTGTGGGAATACAGGATCTCCAACGAGCCCTTAAACTCCTTCACCCCTATATATTGTTCTGAGGCGTCATCGCTAATTCAGAAATCCAAGACCACCACATGTCTTTTAGATCCCATCCCAACACACTTGTTGAAGGATGTTTTACCATTGATAGGCAGTTCTATCCTGGACCAGATCAATGGTTCTTTAGTGTCAGGTTATGTACCCCGGTCCTACAAGGTGGCAGTGATTAAGCCATTGCTTAAAAAACCATCACTGGATCCTGACATATTAGCAAATTATAGGCCAATATTCAACTTTCCTTTTATCTCTAAAGTTCTTGAGAAGGTGGTGGTGACTCAGTTACTGGAGCACCTGCAGAGAAACAGCCTGTTTGAGATGTTTCAGTCAGGCTTTAGAGCACAGAAACAGCACTTCTTAAAGTCACTAATGATCATAGCTTCAGATCATGGACTGGTCTCTATGCTGGCTCTGCTGGATCTCAGTGCTGCTTTTGATACAGTTGTTCACAGCATCCTGTTACATAGACTGGAACATGTGATTGGGATTAAATGGACAGCACTAGACTGGTTTAGATCATATTTATCAGATAGATACCAGTTTGCCCATGTCCATGGTATTCCCTCCTCATACAGTAGGGTTAACCATGGAGTTCCTCAAGGTTCTGTACTTGGACCAATCCTCTTCACCTTGTACATGCTTCCTTTAGGGAACATTATTCGGCAGCATGGGATAAATAAAGTAAATCTTAATCTTAAATTTTCATTGTTATGCTGATGACATTCAGCTTTATTTATCCATGAAACCAGAGGAGACAGAGAAGTTAGTGAAGCTCCAGACCTGTCTTAAAGACATAAAGTCCTGGATGTCTTCAAATTTCCTCCTCCTTAACCCAGGAAAAACTGAGGTCATGGTCCTGAACCTCTCAGGGATAGATTAGATCATATGATCACTCTAGATGGTATCTCATTAACATATAGTCTCTCTGTGAGGAATCTAGGAGTAACTTTTGATCAAAATCTCTTCTTCAACTCACACATTAAATTAGTCTCTAGAAGTGCCTTTTTTCACCTGAGGAACATCACAAAGATCAGGAAGCTACTGATGCGGCATGATGCTGAAAAGTTAGTCCATGCATTTGTTACTTCCAGGCAGGACTATTGTAATTCTTTATTATCTGGGTGTCCAAACAACTCTTTAAGAAGCCTCTAGTTGATCCAAAATGCTGCAGCCAGAGTTCTGACAGGTATTGACAAAAGAGATCACATAACTCCTGAAATGGTGTCGCTTCATTGGCTGCCCGTTAAATTTAGAATAATTTTTAAAACCCTTCTTTTGACCTACAAGGTCCTCAGAGGCCTAGCTCCATCCTACCTGGAGGAGCTAGTGATACCTTATCAGCCCAATAGACCGCTCCGCTCTCAGAATGCTGGTCTACTTGTGGTTCCCAGAGTTTCTAGGAGTAGAATGGGGGGCCGAGCATTTAGCTACCAGGCCCCCCTGCTATGGAACCAGCTCCCTGTCCAGGTACGGGAGGCTGACTCCATCGCTACTTTTAAGATCAGACTTAAAACCTACCTCTTTGAAAAATCTTATTGTTGTTAATTCTGTAGTTCCAGTTACTATCATAGATGGACAAATTATCATACTTAGGGGGCCGTCTAATCGTTAGGTCACATCTTAGCTATGCTGTTATAGGCCAAGGCTGCCGGGGTCCGGAAACATGATCACCTGACAGGCTTCTGTCACCCCACTGGTTCATGGTTTCCTCTCCTCTCCTCTCCTTTCCTCCTCCTCATCAAGCAGACTAGTTATGCTGATTCCTGTGTAGTTTTTCTGCCCCCCATTTATTTACAGGTATCGCCGCCTTTGGAGCTGCATGATGACCTCCGGCCCCGCTGACCCGTTGTATAGTGTATTTTTGTTTGTGTTTCTGTGCTCTGTGCCTCTCCTCTCCTCTCCTCTCCTCTCCTCTCCTCTCCTCTCCTCTCCTCTCCTCTCCTCTCCTCTCCTCTCCTCTCCTCTCCTCTTTTTCTGGAAAGCGCCTTGAAACAATTTTGTATAAGACGCTATATAAATAAAGATTGATTTGATTTGATTTGAGAGAAGTTAGTGAAGCTTCAGACCTGTCCTAAAGACATAAAGTCTTGGATGTCTTCACATTTCCTCCTCCTTAACTCAGGTAAAACTGAGGTCATGGTGTTTGGTCCTGAACCTCTCAGGGATAGATTAGATCACTTGATCACTCTAGATGGTATCTCATTAACATCTAGTCGCTCTGTGGGGAATCTTGGAGTAACTTTTGATCAACATCTCTCCCACACATTAAAATAGTCTCTAGAAGTGCCTTTTTTCACCTGAGGAACATCACAAGGATCAGGAAACTACTGACACGGCATGATGCTAAAAAGTTAGTCCATGCATTTGTTACTTCCAGGCTGGACTACTGTAATTCATTATTATCAAGGTGTCCAAACAACTCTTTAAGAAGCCTCCAGGTGATCCAAAATGCTGCAGCCAGAGTTCTGACAGGTATTGACAAAAGAGATCTCATAACTCCTGTACTCTTCATTGGCTGCCCATTAAATTTAGAATCAGAATCAGAATCAGAGTACTTTATTGTCCCTTTAGGAGGTGTCCATTAGGGAAATTAGCATCTCCAAAAAAACTTACAGCACTGTACAAAATTACCCACCACCATTACACACCATAAAAACCTATTAAAGATAATAAAAATAGAGTAAAATAAGAAATAAAATAGAATAAATTAAAAATAGAATATAAATATAAAATGTAAAACTATAAAAATGTAAATAAATGAACTGAATGAATGAATGAACTGAATAAATGGATGTCCCAGTATTAAGTTATTGCAGTGTTGTTCCAGTCCTTCTGTTGGCCCTCCTCCCCCCCAGTGAGGAGTTGAACAGTCTGATGGCTCGGGGGATGAATGAGTTCCCCAGTCTGTTTGTTCTGAACTTGGGGAGGCGCAGCCTCTGGCTGATCAGGCTTCTCTGGCTGTGGATGACAGTGTGCAGAGGGTGGCGGACATTGTCCATGATGCTCCGCAGCTTGTCAATAGTTCTCCTCTCTGCCACTGTCGCCAGAGGTTTCAGCTTCATCCGCACCACCGAGCTGGCCCGCCTGATCAGCTTCTCCAGCCTGGAGAGGTCCGCTTTTGTCACACTCCCCCCCCCCCCCAGCACACCACAGCGTAGGACAGGACGCTGGCAACCACAGACTGGTAGAACATCCAGAGGAGTTTCCTGCAGATGTTGAAGGATCTGAGTCTCCTCAGGAAGTACATCCTGCTCTGGGTCTTCTTGTACAGCTGCCTTGTGTTGCTTGTCCAGTCCAGCCTATTGTCCAGCCACAGCCCAAGATATTTGTAGGTCTGCACGCCCTCCACCTCCTCCGTTCCTATCTGAACTGGTCTAGGTCTCGGTCGGTCCCTCCCGAAGTCAATGACCAGTTCTTTAGTTTTGGAGGTGTTGAGCTGCAGGCCGTTGTTGTGGCACCAGGCAACAAAGTCCCTCACCAGGCACCGGTACTCCTCCTCTTTGTCGTCTCTGATACATCCAACGATGGCTGTGTCATCTGCGAACTTCTGAATATGACACATTTCGGAGTTGTAACAGAAGTCCGAGGTGTACAGAGTGAAGAGGATGGGGGACAGCACAGTCCCCTGTGGAGCACCGATGCTGCTGACCACAGTGTCAGACGTGGTGTCCTTCATCCTGACGAACTGCGGCCTGTCGGTGAGGTAGCTGGAGATCCAAGCAACCAGGCAGGGGTCCACTCGCATCTGTAGAAGCTTGTCCTGTAGGACAAGGGGCTGGATCGTGTTGAAGGCACTCGAGAAATCCAAAAAGAGGATTCTCGCTGTGCCACTCCCCTTGTCCATATGCGAGTGGACTCAGTGCAGCAGGTAGATGATGGCGTCCTCTACACCAACATTGTCCTGGTAGGCGAACTGTAAGGAGTCCTCAGCGTGCTGCACCTGGGGCCTGAGGAGGTTGAGGAAGAGCCGCTCCAGAGTCTTCATCAGATGTGAGGTGAGTGCCACCGGCCGGAAGTCGTTCAGCTCACTCAGTCTGTTCTTCTTGGGGACTGGAATGATGCAGGACATCTTCCATAAGGTGGGCACTTTCACCAGCTCCAGGCTGAGGTTGAAGACCCATTGTAGCAGCTCCCCGAGTTCGGCAGCGCAGGTCTTGAGGAGCCGGGGGCAGACTCTATCCGGTCCAGCTGCTTTTCGGGGCCGGAGCTTCCTCAGTTCTCCCCTCACCTGGTCAGCAGTGAAGCAGGGAGGATGTGGGGATGGTGAGAGCAGGGGGATGCAGGGAGGATGTGGGGATGGTGAGAGCAGGGGGATGGGGTGGTAGAGGGTGGAAGGGTGGGAGGAGGGAGGTCAGTAGAGGGAGGGGAGGTGGAGGAGGGAGGAGGGGAGGCGGGGTTGGGGGAAGTTGTGGTGGGTGGCGGGTTGGAGGGAGGGGGGGTAGAGGGGGACTCGGCTGCTGGGGGTGGGGGGGTGGAGGGGAGCTGGGCTGCTGAGGTGGGGGGCAGAGGATTGGAGTGGAGTGGGCTGACTGAACCTGTTGAAGAATTGGTTCAGGTCGTTTGCCCTCTCCACTCCTCCCCCTTCCGTGCTGGTCTTGGCTTTGTAACCAGTGATGGTCCTGACACCTTCCCAGACGTCCCGCATGTTGTTATCAGCCAGCTTCTTCTCCACCTTCTTCCTGTAGGTGTTCTTTGCCTCCTTCAAGCAGCATTTCACCTCCCTCTGCGCTTATTTCATCTCCTCCCTGTCTTTATTTCTGAAGGCCTTTTTCTTCTTATTGAGGACATCCTTGACTTCCTGTGTTACCCATGGCTTATTGTTAGGATAACACTGTACAGTCTTGGTGGGGACAACCACATCTACACAGAAATTGAGGTAGTCTGTGAGACGGTCGGTCATCCCATCTATGTCCTCTTCATGTTCCCCCAGCAGTACATCCCAGTCCGTGATTTTGAAGCAGTCCTTCAGAGCCTCCTCTGCTTCAGGAGTCCATCTCCTGATGGAGCGTGTGGAGGCTGCCTGCCTTTGGACCAGTGGGGTGTACTGGGGCTGCACGTACACCAGGTTGTGGTCCGACTTGCCCAGTGGGGGGAGAGCAATGACTCTGTATGCCTCCTTGACGTTGGTGTACAGTAGGTCGATCGTCCTGTTGTTTCTTGTGGGGCAGTCAATAACCTGGTGGAGAGCAGCCAGTGTGGAGTCCAGGGTCACATGATTGAAGTCTCCAGAGATGATCAGGAGGGCCTCAGGGTGCTTGGTCTGCAGCCATGCAGCGACGTTGTGGATCTTCTCACACGCATTTGCTCCGTTGGCCGTGGGGGCAATGTACACACACAGGGCGATCACGTGACTGAACTCCCTGGGCAGGTAATATGGCCGCATGCTAATGGCTAACAGTTCCAGATTTTGGCAACACAAAACCACCTTCACAGAGACATGGCCAGGGTTACACCAACGGCATGGCCAGGGTTACACCAACGGTTGTTGGTGTAGATGATTAGTCCCCCTCCTTTGCTCTTCCCGCATGCCTTTGTAGAATAATTTTTAAAATCCTTCTTCTGATCTACAAGGTCCTCAGAGGCCTAGCTCCATCCTACCTGGAGGAGCTAGTGACACCTTACCAGCCCAATAGACCGCTACACTCTCAGAATGCTGGTCTACTTGTGGTCCCCAGAGTCTCTAGAGGTAGAATGGGGGGCCGAGCATTTGGCTACCAGGCCCCCCTGCTGTGAAACCAGCTCCCTGTCCAGGTACAGGAGGCTGACTCCATCTCTACTTTTAAAATTAGGCTTAAAAGCTACCTCTTTAAAAAACCTTATTGTCACTAATTCTGTAGTCCCAGTTACTATCATAGACAGACAAATTATCATACTTAGGGGGTCGTCTAATCATTAGTTAACATCTTAGTTATGCTGCTATAGGCCAAGGCTGCCAGGGTCCAGAAACATGATAACCCGACAGGCGTCTTTCACCCCACTGGGAAATGGTCTCCTCAGTATTTTTGTGTGTGTTTCTGTGCTCTGTGCCTCTCCTCTCCTCTCCTCTCCTCTCCTCTCCTCTCCTCTCCTCTCCTCTCCTCTCCTCCTCATTAAGTAGACTAGTGATGCTATTTCTTGTGTAGTTTTTCTGCTTCTCCCTTCCCCCCTTCTGTATTCATCTACAGGTATCGCCGCCTTCAGAGCTGCATGCTGACCTCCGATCCCGCAGACCCACTCTACTTGACTCTACTGGCAGCTTACTTTATTTAATATAATGTATTTCTGTATGTATTCTCTATGATCTATGCCTATTCTCTCTTCTACCTCTCCTCTACCTCTCCTCTCCTACCTATTCTATCCTCTACCTGTCCTCCCCCCTTCTCCTCTCTCTCTACCCAGCTGGCCATCAGCAGGACGGTCCCCCTACATGAGCCTGGTCCTACTCAAGGTTTCTTCCTGTTAAAGGGGATTTGTTCCTTCCCACTGTTGCTTGTTTGGGGTTTGGCCCTGGGATTCTGTAAAGCGCCTAGAAACAATTTTGATTGTAAAAGATGCTATATAAAGATTGATTGATTGATTGATTGATTGATTGATTGATTGGTTGGTTGGTTGATTGATTGATTGATTGATTGATTGATTGATTGATTGATTGATTGATTGATTGATTGATTGATTGATTGATTGATTGATTGATTGATTGAAACTGGGGCAGGGCTAGCTCAGTCTGTTGGGAACTAGGCTGAAAATTGGAGGATTCTTGGTTCGGGCCCCAGTGCAGACAAAACATTGAAAATGTTCTGGTAGTAGGGGAAGGTGCCAGAACCACTTCAGAGAACTGCTAAGGTACCCTAGAGCAAGGTATCAAACCCACCAATGCTCATATAGGGCTCTGCAATGAGCTGCAAACTCATCCAGGGGTGGACCTGCCTTCACCCATTGTGTATCCTTCCCGTGACCTCGAAAGATATAAAGCGTTTAAGAAGACGAGAATCTCAAACTTCCTAAAACCAGGTCTAGATCTGGTCATTCTCCATTCTGCAGGACCAGACCAGCTCCAGGACTTACTGTACAAGCTTCCAGGGTGTCCATAGATGTGCTGGTACAGTCCAGGGTGGGCAGTGCTTCCATAATAATCCTCTTCCAACTCCTCCTCAGTGGGGAGATGTGACGGAGGAGAATCTGTAGGAAGGCTGGAGCCTCCTGGACTGGACGGCCCCCCACCTGCCAGAAGATAGGACTGCAGTCCTGAAACCAGACCACTAGTTGTACCCAGGTAACACAGCGCAGCGGTCCTGGAGGACTGGAGGTCCACAGCTATGTCCACTCTGAGTACAGAAAGAGGACAGTTAGCTCCTGTTTTCACTCTTCTGAAAATTCATTTCTGGATCAGGGTGGTCACCATGACTTAATTTATACACATAAACAACCTGAGCATTGACCTGTGGGCCAGGTGTAATGTTCTGATGGTCAAAACATGACTGTGGAAGACACTGCAGTTCCTGGTGAAAGCCCTCACAGGTATGTGGAGAAGATTCATTGACTCAAACATGGCCACTATGACCAGCCAACCCCAACCACATGAAGGAGGGCTCAGAACCAGAATGGCCCAATCCAAAAAAGAAAAGAAAAAAACATCTATATTGGACCAGTGGTTTTCACACTTTTCACTCCACAAACCGACATGTACAGAACATAAAGGATCAGCTTTGGTCTTTGGTCTAGCTTTTGGTCTGACAGAGTGCAATAATGGCTTCTGCTGGTCAGATTGTGATTCTGTTTTTACTTACAAACCCTTAAGGGACAGGACGCAGGAATCACAGGCACATTTATTCCCTTGAATCGAGTACTTCTGTGGACTGCAGGGTTTTTAAAGAGCTCTATGAGTACACACACACATACACATACACACACACACACACACCTGGAGTCCTCTGCTGCTCCTCCCACTGCTCCTCTCAGCTCCACAGGAGGAGTGTCAACTCGCTCCTGTTTGATCCTGCTGACTGCCAGCAGCAGCTCCTCTGGGCTGAGGGCCGGCTGGTCTGGACCAGCCATCTGACCTTGGTGACCCTGCTGCTGCTGCTGCTGCTGCTGCTGCTGCTGCTGCTGCTGCTGCTGTGCTGCTGTATCAAAGCCTCCAAGTTCTTCCACTAAAGTGGTCTGTAAAATTTTGAACATTTCAATTTAAGCAAAATGAATTTGATGAGATCTGGTGTTTTGGGTTTGGCTTTAGTTTTGTCTTTTTGTCCAGTGAAGGGTTTTGGTTGGGTTTCTTCTCTACTAGTCAGACACACATAAAACACTGGATCTCATTGAATTCATGCTTCAGAGTACCAAGCTCAACCGACTCTCAAATTAGCACAGCTGAAATTAGCTTAAATAATAAGCAGTCAGTCAATTTGATGGCAGTCAATCCAGAACGAAGGTGGACGTTAGCAGCAGCCTCAAGCAACAAGAGCCAATCACATTCCTCATAGCATCAACACACTTGGACATCCAGCTGCCATTACTTCATAGAAAAACACTGGTAGCTTCTGTTTTGCTTTGATTGCAGAAAAATTTGGCTGTGTCATGGTTCAAGATAAAGTTAGCTAGTTGGATATCAATAATCAGTCATTTCTTCAGCTTCTGCTTGTGAATTTACAGACAAATATTAGATACATATCCAATCAGCAACCAGTCACAATAAAAAACTAATTAATAAAATGAAATCATAAACAATCAGAGAACCACAACAAAACTACAAAAACAAAGTCACTCTGTCAGACGAACAGCTGACAGGCTGTCAGTCTGATCTGAGTTTTTTGGTCAGTCTGATCTGTTTTTGGTCTTACTCACCTGTGAGTCACAGCAGAGAGGTGAGGAGGAGGAGGCCTTCATCAGAAGCAGCTCCATACCTCGTTCCACGATGTTCTGGATCTGCAGGTACCCAGCAGTGTACATGAGCACCAGCTGCTCACTGGCAGCCATGCTGAGACGTCCAGTGTAGCAGAAGGACAGAATCTGCTGGAAACATGTTGGTGTCACTGAGGACGGCAACTCAAAAACTGCCTGTGAGGAGGAGGAAGAGGAGGAGAAGGAGGAGTCTGCCGCTGCACTGAAGAGATCTCGGAAGTAGAGTGAGGAGGCAGCAAGGACAGCCCGATGTGCCTTGAAGGAGCGACCCTGGACCAGGATGGAAACGTCACAATAGTGACCCAGGAGCCGCTGCTCATTCAGGCTGCCCAGAACACTCCTGCCAAAGTCTGGAATCTCCACCTGCAGGACTCCTTCTGACATGGTGGATCTTCAGGGTAAGCAGGAAGGTGAGAGGCTGGAAGGGTGAAGACTTCAGAGGCAGCTGGAGTCTGGTTTAAATGTTGGGAATCCTGGAGGAATTACCTCCGACTGCTTCACATCCATATCTACGTAAGGATGGGAGGGCTGAGACCAAGAGGAGGCCAGGTGGAAGTCCTCTGTATGCCGGAGGTGTCCAGGTATGCCAGATATTAGGGGAGAAGATTGGCGCAGAAGAAAGAGAGAAGGAAGGACGGAAGGAAGAAGGAAAGGAAGGAAGGAAAAGCCATGCTCAGTTTAGTGTCCTCCTGCATTTGGTATAGTCCAGTCTGCAAGAGTCCAGTCCAGTCTGATACAGGCTGCAAGAGTCCAGTCAGTCAGTGAGAGCATGGTTATGATACTGTTGTTCACAACAGCAGACAGACAGACAGACAGACAGACAGACAGGCAGGCAGGCAGGCAGGCAGACAGACAGACAGACAGACAGGCAGACAGACAGACAGACAGACAAATGAAAGATGTGTTGACAGACAGACAGACAGACAGACACGCGGGCAGACAGATAGGCAGGCACCTTCTCACCTTCTCTGCTCCTCTTCTCCTTCATGCAGGGCAGCTGGCTACAAGAGATTTTCTTCTTCTGCTCTGCTTAGTCAATGCATCGTCTGGTGTGTCACAGGAGGAGGGGAAGGAGGGGTGAGAAGGGGGAGGCAGAGACACAGCAGACAGCCAAGGAGGAGGGAGGAAGAGAAGGTGGGAGGAGGAGGCATCTGAGGACAGGATGGAGCTAATGCGTCTAACTGCCCTGCAGAGGATGTGAGACGGTGCTGTATGTCTCTAGATACATACGACTGTTCAATACATACATGCAGACGTATATGTACACATCTCTAGATATACAGAGAGAAAGCACACTCAGGAACACACTGCAAGTTTGCATTAAAAAGAAAACACACACACACAGATTGTGTCATGACTAGACGGAATGCACAACGCTGCATTGCAGTGCTGAGGCTGAGTTGGCATGCTGAGTACATAGTGTGCATACTGCAACTGTGTGCCAGGGTGATAAACGCACATGCTTGTGTGCACTCGCACGCACGTGCTCTCGCGTGCGCACACACACACACACACAGAGCAGCATTTTGCTGTCTCAGCTTGCATCATCGTGTATGGTTCAGAAGTTCTTCATCAATATTAATGACAAGTGGGTGGAGCCTAAATATGCTACTTTGTGTTTGGTTTTGTGACAGTAGTATGGTTCACCTCGCCCACGTGCACGAGTTTGGACAGTGGGAAGACATTGACTATATGCAAATATGGATCAACAATCAAAAGATGTTTTGGGCCCATGCTTTTGAGCAGGGGACTGTCCATTTCCTTCAGCTTTGGGGAAGGTCAGTCTTCTTTTCCCTCATTGGCTGCTGAAATTGACAGTTTGAACATGTAAAACAGAAGAGTTTTGATCCTGAGCAACACGATTTATTAATAACAAACACAACATCAGCACTTAAAGGTTTCATTGGCCATATTGAGCAAGACCACAACAGAGCTGTCTGGCCCCACCCCTTCACCGGCTGGACACCCCAGTCCTGTCCTCTGATTGGTTGGGACACTTCATTGTGGTCTGGGTTCACACCAGTTACTGGAATCGTTTAAGGACAGTAGGGGGGCACAGTGAGCAGAGGAAGTTCTCAAAAGCGAGCTCAAAATCGCTGATGAGCAGTAATGAGTTAGAGAACATCCGTCATAGCTCAATAACAAATTTAAGGAGATAGAAAAGGAAAAACCCTTAAACATTATTAAGAAACTATAAATAAGTTTATGTTTGGTATTTGTTATAAATAAAACATTTAATTAGTCCTTCAGACATTTATTTACTTGGATTCTGGGGGAAAAACTCATTCACAAAAGAGTTTTTCATTTTCAAGTTCTCTTCGACCACAAACTAAAGTAGCCATAACCTCTGAATGCTTCTCTTCACAGTTTACTATTTCAATTCTGGCTAAAGGTTTCTGCTTCTCTGAGATGATTCCAGTATTTCTGACCATTGAGGAGCTAATACCTGCAACAGCCACGGGAGGCACCAAACCTACAGGTCACAAATCTGCAGATACAATT
Source organism: Takifugu rubripes (assembly GCF_901000725.2). Taxonomy (NCBI): domain Eukaryota; kingdom Metazoa; phylum Chordata; class Actinopteri; order Tetraodontiformes; family Tetraodontidae; genus Takifugu; species Takifugu rubripes. The sequence continues at coordinate 6,262,782 of NC_042305.1, forward strand.
CAGAAAAGATACTGAATAAAGATTAAATATAAACAAACTTATCAATCATGCCACCACTTCTCCCTTTAAAATTAAGAAAATGGAGACTTGGAGGAGGTCAGAGCAGAGAAATGTATGAAACAAATAAACCAAACAATAAATACAACTATGAAAATACATACAATCAGAATGAATGGCACACACATTTGTGTTGCCAGGGGGGGTGGACTTTAACAAGTCACACAAGAACCCAAAGCACCTAGTTCAGATTCAGGTTCAAACCTGGACCAAACCTCAACTGGTCAGACAGAACCTGGACCAAACTGACACTGGACTGAACCCTTATTAAAGGTCTGGACTCCAAACCTCCCAAACAGTAACTAAACTGGAGTGTAGTCCCACCAGCACAGTTGGCCTAGTTGTTATCCAGACTTCAACAGTCTGGTTCTACAAGACCAGATTTAGTGCATATCAAACCAGTTGACTCCTGTACTGAACAGTCTGGTCCAGTTTAGTTGGGATCAGACCTGGAGGTGGGATTGTCGGTGTTTCCACCTCTTAGATTTGACTTTGAAGAAGAAGAAGAGAAACATGAGAACCAGACAGGAGCAGACATAAAGGACCACACACAGACTCATGTCAATGCTGTTAAAACCCAGACCCAGAACCCAAACACCTCCTTCTGGACCACCAGCATCCTGTTTTATAATCTGGTGTCTAGCTTGAGATTCTGGATGCTCCTTAAATTTCAAGTTCAGCTCTTTATTATCTTCTTGGTGCTCCTTCTGAAATGGGTGAAACTGTGCAGGCTCAGAAGGAGGTTCAGGCGGACGTATAGAGTATTTGGGGGACAGGTTGGAGGCTCCATAGTGCTGTCGCAGGAACACAAGTACTTTGTTCCGATTCCAGATATGGACACCATTTTTCTCCTCATGACAAGACGCACAGAGGGTGGGGCCAGGCCATAGAGCTTTAGGAAATTGGGGGTCATCACTTAAAGTGCCTAGGTGGAGGAGCAGAAGAGAAAACCAATCAGAAAAGAGCAGACAATGCTTCATATGACTTCAAAAACATCACAATACGGAGAGCAGCTTGTACCCAGTTGGAGCAGGACATACTTATGATCAAAGCAGATTAGAAATCATCTGGCATCACGTTGGGTCTCCACCAAGGTTAACGTGATTTTTCTGTCTCTGGTCATCTAATTGATTTTAGCCATCAGGTCACTTTTTCAAAAAACAAATAATTGAGCTGATGAACTTCAGGAGTTGTGTTAACCTTAACACACTCTTACACAGTCAGAAAACAGTCCTAAAAGACACTCCCATCAGAGTCAGACAAGAGCATGTTTCTGCTTAAAGTTTCTTCCTGTTAAAGTTTTTTCTGCCACTGCTTGTTGGGGGTCAGACTCTGGGTTTCTGTAAAGCGCCTAGAGATAATTTTGATTATAATAGATGCATATAAATAAATATGAATAGAATTGAACAGACTCTCTCATCCCAATCAGACAACAGTCCCAGAGACATGCCAACATTTTTACCAATCGTAACAAAACAGTTTCCTATGCAGATAGAATGGGTGAAAAAGTATTTCACCAATAGAGCAACCATTTAAAAAAACAGTAATTATAATGGCCTACACCAAATGTTTTCCAGATCAACCCTGAACTATGAAACCAAAAATTTGCAGAGAATGTGGACTGGGAGTCGTGACTCTGATTATTGCTTTTATAACAATCATTGTAGATGACAGAGCCCAAGTCAATTATTGACACATGTAATATTTTAAGGACAATTTCGATTCCCTTTAGGATACGGTAGTTCAAAATGTATAGGGGGACAATTTTAGGACAGTGGTTAAAAAGTTAGTCTGGAGTCCTGGTCCAAAGAGAACTAAAACTTGTGTGTTGTGTAAAGGGCTACAGCCTCACAACAGTCCCAACAGACATGCTGACAAATTGCCTGAACAGTTTGGCATTTATATGACATTTATTTGATTGGGGCAACATCCCATATTAACTGTTGTTTTATTGGAATGAAATTCCCATGATGAACCAGTTTACCAGCCAGCCTAGCATTGACCCGATTGTGCTGGTCCCACAGCCAGAGGATCTGGTCTTCTTTGTTCTCCACTTGATCCATACTAGAAGCAGCTGCCTGTTCGAAGTGTCGGCCACATTCCCCACAGCCAAAAAATGTTCTCATGTAACGCCGCATCACCTGGAGCACAGGTGCTGCCTCCTCCTCTAGACCTGCACACACCCGCATGGACACACACACAAAATGATGTGTGTGTTTTTTTCTCATGAAGGCTGTGAGCTGGAGCGTGTTTGTACCTGTATTTTCCAGTGCAGTAGGCATGGCATCATGTTGGACGGTCAGGATGTGAAAGAGAGTCCAGAGCGAGCAGGGGTAACCACGTAGCCCCGCCCTACTGCCCTGGCAACCAACCCAGCGGAGCTCTGCCCCAAGGAACATGCCTGCGATCTGGACAGGAAAAGAGTTCAGCTGTTCCTCCTGTGCATGCTAATGTCAGGGGTTGTGATGGTGTGGAGGGGGGTGGTTATAGAGACAAAGTAAACTAACATGTGTCACTGTCTCACCCTCATTTTGTTGTCTACCAGGTCCAAGACTTTCTGGTAGGACAGTCGCTGCAACGGAATACTGGACAGCCAATTAGAGAGAGTCTTCATCAATTTAACCACAGATCCTCCAACTGGATACAACTGAAGAGGTAGAATTGGAGAGAGGTGAAGAGAGGGGTAAAGAGAGGGATAGGGGGTGGAGAGAGTGGTGGGGGGGTGGAGAGGGGTGAAAGAGTGAGGGGGGTGGAGAGAGAGAGGAGGGTGAAGAGAGAGGGGGTGGAGAGAGAGTTGAAGTGAGAGAGGGAGAGGTGGAGAGAGGAGTGAAGAGAGAGGTGGAGATGGGGTGAAGAGAAAGAGAGGGGTGGAGAGAGAAAGAGAAGGATAGAGAGACGTGCACCGCCAGGTACATGCACCAAAAATCAGCAAGTGTAAAAATGTGCCCACTGGGCATGGTTGAAATGTTCAGCTAACTTTGTTACCTTTGCAACCACGGTAACAAAGTCCTTAAAGATATTTAGCTCCTCCCCCTCCAGATAATCATGTGTAGCTAGCTCGACCCTCAGCAGGTAGTGCAGGGCTGACTCCAGGTCAGCTGTGTACACTTTAACACTGCAGAGACAAAAAGGTTGGTGATTAAGCTGAATGGTCAAACAGAGCTGTTCTCAAGCAGTTCCTGTGCTTTTCTCACCTGTTAAATGTTCTCCAGGACACTGAGGTGGCTTTGCCTGATAGTGCCTCCAACAGGCCAGTAGCAGAAGTGCGGCCAAAGCCTCTCGGTTTTCGTTGAACTCCAGGTAACATCTTCAGTAAGGAGGAGAAGAAGAAACGCTGCTTCTTCTCACTGAGGATTGAAAATATAGATCATAAGTCACCACATCTGGATCTTCAATGTCATCACAGCTCAATGTTTGAACTGGACGACGCTCGGAGCTGAGAACAGAATACTTATTGTTGTTGGTGTGATTTGTGGGGACTCAGCGTTTAACACCCACACATGAGAGTCTGCTTGTGTTCACATACATTAGTAAAAGAACTGATTAATAATGTCAACCAGATGGTTGATATCTTGGTATCAGTGATCGTTCCTAAAATTGTTTCTCTTAGCAGAGCTGGGCACACGTCCTCTGATTAACTTACCAGACACATTTTACCAACAGTTCTGGAAAAGGATTTCACCTTTGGAGCAGATCTACAGGTCGTTCCACGCCGACTGGAGACAGACTCCCTCCGCTGTGTCACATGACTTGGGACTCATTGCAGTAAAGCTTCAACTTACAACTGATTTGATAGTAACTCAATCTATCGATTATTGAAAGGCTTGAGCTTCACTGCTGTGGGCCGGTTCCACCTTGCAAAGGGTGCCTGTTGTACTTTTAGTGCTGTATCTGTGATGTCCCAAACATTTTGCTCTACAGGTCACATTGATTTCTTCAGTGACATGACCTCCAACTCCCAGCTGGAAGTACAGCTCCACAGTGAACGACACGAGCAATGAAGACACCAAAAAATTATAAAGCATTGAAATCGTTGGCAACTAATGTTGTCATTGATGTTTATCGACTACATTAATGTTTGCAGCCCTACAGGGTGAAGGGACCAGCAAGTAGAATGAAGCTTGGCAGGCGCAGAACAGGAGGAACTGTCACTGAGAAAATGTTCACGCAAGAGTGTTTTAGTGTCATGTCATCAGTGTAATCAACAAAAGCTCAGTTCAAGAACCCACAGTCCACCACTGATGTGATCTCTGATAGAGTGTGTGTTCACTCACATGTGCAGCTCCGTGTGTGTTGAATTAGGGTGCAGGAGGTAAAGGGAGGGGAAAGTTGTAATTTTAAGAGCGTCCATCAGGAGGCGATCAGAGCTAAGAGCTCGTTTCACCTCCACACCAGAGAACATCAGCAGGTCAAGAATCACCTGAGAGAAAATAAGAGGAACACAGTGAGTGACAGAGCACCACTCCCCCATCCCCACAACACACACACACACACACACACACACACACACACACAGCCTTAGCTCTTTAGTTCCAAACTCAGAGTTTGACTGACCTCTCGTCCAATATAAGACTCTGGTTCTTCAACGATGATGGCGGTGTAGTACTCTGACCTCTGACCTAACAGAGGGAGCAGGTCCTCAGAACTACGGACGAGACAAACAATTGATGGGGAAAGTCACTTATGAGAAATGTTCCCTCTAATTTTTCATGTGTCTGAGCAGACACAGAAGTTCCCTGAACACACTGAGGACCACTCTCAGCAACATCAGATGGGTACGCTGTGGCCACACAACTGTATCATGCTTGTTCAAAACCTCGGATCATAGCAAGTTACACGGCTTATTAAAAGAATCAAATGACAGCAGCACATAAAATGAAAAAGACAAAAATCTTGTTGTTCATGAGATGTGTACTATGTTATACAGTGGGGCAAAAACGTAGTCAGTCACCAATTGTGCAAGTTCTCCCACTTAAAAAGATGAGAGAGGCCTGTAATTTTCATCATAGGTACACTTCAACTATGAGAGACAAAACGAGAAAAAAAAAATCCAGAAAATCACATTGTCTAAATTTTTAAAGAATTTATTTGCAAATTATGGTGGAAGATAAGTATTCGGTCAATAACAAAAGTTCATCTCAATACTTTGTTATATACCCTTTGTTGGCAATGACAGAGGTCAAACGTTTTCTGTAAGTCTTCACAAGGCTTTCACACACCGTTGCTGGTATTTTGGCCCATTCCTCCATGCAGATCTCCTCTAGAGCAGTGATGCTGCTTGCCTATGGAAGGAGGTTTTCACTCAAAATCTCACGATACATGCCCCCATTCATTCTTTCCTTTACACGGATCAGTCGTCCTGGTCCCTTTGCAGAAAAACAGCCCCAAAGCATGATGTTTCCACCCCCATGCTTCACAGTAGGTATGGTGTTCTTTGGATGCAACTCAGCATTCTTTCTCCTCCAAACACAACAAGTTGAGTTTTTACCAAAAAGTTCTATTTTGGTTTCATCTGACCATATGACATTCTCCCAATCCTCTTCTGGATCATCCGAATGCTCTCTAGCAAACTTCAGACGGGCCTGAACATGTACTGGCTTAAGCATAGGGACACGTCTGGCACTGCAGGATTTGAGTCCCTGGCGGTGTAGTGTGTTACTGATGGTAGCCTTTGTTACTTTGGTCCCAGCTCTCTGCAGGTCATTCACTAGGTCCCCCCATGTGGTTCTGGGATTTTTGCTCACCCTTCTTGTGATCATTTTGACCCCACAGGGTGAGATCTTGCGTGGAGCCCCAGATCGAGGGAGATTATCAGTGGTCTTGTATGTCTTCCATTTTCTAATAATTGCTCCCACAGTTGATTTCTTTACACCAAGCTGCTTACCTATTGCAGATTCAGTCTTCCCAGCCTGGTGCAGGTCTACAATTTTGTTTCTGGTGTCCTTTGACAGCTCTTTGGTCTTGGCCATAGTGTTAAACAAACAGGTTCAAACAGGTGCCATTAATACAGGTAACGAGTGGAGGACAGAGGAGCCTCTTAAAGAAGAAGTTACAGGTCTGTGAGAGCCAGAAATCTTACTTGTTTGTAGGTGACCAAATACTTATTTTACTGAGGAATTTACCAATGAATTCATTAAAAATCCTACAATGTGATTTCCTGGATTCTTTCCCCCCATTTTGTCTCTCATAGTTGAGGTATACCTATGATGAAAATTACAGGCCTCTCTCATCTTTTTAAGTGGGAGAACTTGCACAATTGGTGACTGACTAAATACTTTTTTGCCCCACTGTATGTAAGAATCCTGCTTTAACCATAGGAAGAAAAATCTCACTCAGTTTCACCGCACATACTCCAACAGCCATTCCATCTTAAAAGAACTGCATTTCTTTTTTACTTTGGCTTGATGAGTGGATATGGCTCTGCCCGTTCGTTTCGCCATGATAAGGGATTAGCATTTGCGTCTCTTAGATCCACTGCACTGCTGTTAGCTAGCTAAACTGCACGAGTAAAGGCAGGGGCACATGCGCAAACACTGTCAATGCTGATTGGCTGCGTAGCGTAAGTGAACTGTATCGGATTATTGGCTGGACACCTGTCGCTCATTGAGTTACGTTGCGAAATGGTACAGAAAACAATATTACTGGTCTAATTAACTAGATTATATCAGTTCTAAAATTAGATATTAATTAATATGTTTCTGTTGAATTTTATTTTGTGCGCTGCATAGATTTTCTTGTGTGCTGAGTATGTGCAAGACTCCAGACTTTAATGTGAACCGAATGATGGAGGAGCTCTTTTCTCCATAGATCAGTAAAGATGAGGGACTGTGCTGGTGCCTCACTGTCAGCTGCTTTAGCTCCGGAAGCGATGAGCAGATGCACAACATTAGTTCCTCTATTACTGTTGACACTATTTCACTGGAATTCTTGAAACCAGGTTCTCCTCTCTAGATTTAGGAAGAATATATGACTTGTTTAGATCTCATCACTCATCGGACTACAAAAGAAGAGTGAGGGGTAGAACCCCAGGTCCTGGACCAGAGACTCAGCTGTCGGCTCTGCAGAATGACAAGCTATAATTTGTTGTTTGTAGTTCTGGAGGAAGGTTATATGTGCAAGTTTACCCCATAACCTTTGGAAGAATACCTGATTTTACAGACAAAACTGAGACCATACGGAGTTTGTCAATCATTTGACTGTTCCCACTGTGTGAAAATGTGATGCAGTTTGTGTGTCAAAGTTTTTGACTCTGCTCACCTGTCCTGACCCTTCCAGGTGATGTATCCTCCATTCCCACTTTCACTAAGACAAGACCATTAAAAGCTGAACATGACGGCGGGTTCTGTCTGCTACCTGTATGTTTCCAGTGGAGGACAATGATCAGGCCTTTCCAGCTTGGTGTGGTTCTGCAGGATGTCCACCATCAAATGTCTCATAACTTGGACCTGTCTATCTGCACCTGATGATGCAGAGAAGAGTCATGAGAAAAGAGTCATCAGGTTAAAAAAGTTGGACAAAAGAGACTGGGCCACAGAATGGCCAGGTAACCTGAAGGAACACACCTGAGCCATCCTGTCCTACATCCTGTGCTGAGACAGCACAATACAAAATTTATTGCATGGTCAGTACATCTGAATGTTAGTGAGAGCAGATTGTTGGGGTAAAACAAAGTCATTAAAGTGTTTCCATGTTTTCAGGCTGCTGCAGGCACGTGTGATCTACAGTGTTACTGACGGTGTTGTCCTGTATCAACATGAAGATGAAGGTGTTGGAGGTCATGTTAGTGCTGTTTCATGAGAGGTATTTCATGGGTGGGGCAATAATAAATGTTCACAGTGAAATATTTCTAACTTCCTTTGCAATTTTACAGTGTTTTTCATCTCACTACAATAAAAATGGTGATCTAGTGAACTGTGGAACTATTTCTGGAAGAAGAAGGCTATTTCACCTCTGAAGATTGTCCCTCGGTCCGACTCTGGACTGTGAGCATGGAAATACTGAAGAGAAGCACATCAGAAAAGTTAGTGCATTGTAGTCGTACTCCAACAAGAGTCCCAGTAGAGAAGCTCAATTCTCCGACAGTACAGCAGCAGTACCAGGGTATCATGTGTACCTTGATTGTTGGGTACAACTGGACCCCAAATTCTCGGCAGATGTCGTAGTTTTCCTCCTGAGCGCAATCCAATACAGAGACAACGATCACAGTCTGCCAGTCTGCCAGTCAGGGGAAGAGTGGAGGTTATTTCTCTGTGACATGTTCTAACTCAAACTAAATCAAATTAATTTAGAGTCTACAATCACAAACACTGTGGCCTCAGAGGGCTTCACAATGAACAAAGTCTGTGCTTAGGCCCGTGAGCCAGGCCAGGAAAACTTAAAGAACCCTTTTAGGGGAAAAAGAAGAAACTGGAAGGGGGTTCACAGAAGACTGATCCATCTCTTGGGGATGGACATGTGCAGTAGATGCCACATACACCGAGAACATTAACATTAACATCAGTAATACATCTCTTCATTATAATTAGAGTGAATTGTTTGTATGGTCTGTACGTGGACAAAGGTATCAATGGTATTGCAACAGATGTCCATGGGCCCAGGTGCATCATCAGATGTCCTGATACGGAGCTCTCACCTCTATGTTTCTATGATTAAAACACTGAAGCTGTTTCTGCTTCCCAGATCCAGACTGGGAGTTGGTTCCAGAGAACTGGGGCCTGATAGTTAAAGACTCTGCCCCTATACTTCTATTAAAAACTCTTGGAACTACAAGTTCTCTGGTTGGATGATCAGGAGTTAGAAGGTCATTTAAACAAGAGGATCCAATTTTAAAGTCTATACTAAATTCAACAGGGAGCACTGTAGAGAAGCCAACACTGGACTAACGTGGTTTACTTTCCTCGTTCTAGTCAGTAACAGAGTAACAGAATTCTGGAATAGCTGCAGAGACTTTAAGGACTTGGTCAGGCAGCCCAATAAAAATGAAATAGAATAATCCAGCCTGGAGGAAATAAATGTATGGACTGATCTTTGTGCATCACTTTGAGACAGGGAGTTCCTAACTTTAGCGATGTTACACAGGTGATAGAAGACAGACCTTGATTGACATGATTAATATGGGTATCGAAAGACAAATCCAGATGAACAAGACACCAAGCTGCCTTACAGTGGTACTGGGAGGCAGGTTAATGCCACTCAGCAAGGCTCCATCAGTAGGGAATAGATTACTCAGGGGTTTGGGGCCTAGTGTGATAACTTCATTATTATCCAAAATATCTGCTCATCCAGGCCCTGAGGCAGGCCTGGGGTTTCAGGAGCTGATCGGTTTGGCCTGCCTCCATCGATAGATATAATTGGATGTCATCAGCATAGCAATGGAAGTTTATTGAATGCTGATTATAATAGAGAGCATATATAAGATAAATAAGATTGGACCAAGCACTGAACCTTGTGGAATTCCATTGTAAACTTTAGTGGGGACAAAGGATTTGCTTGAACATGGACGAACTGAGACTGGTCTGATAAGACAAGAACAGACATCAGTCATCTGATGCTCTAAGAAAGTCATTAGTGACATTCAAAAGCACTGACTCTGTACCATGATGAGCTCTGAATCCAGACTGAAAGTCCCCAATAAGTCTATTGTTTGGAGATAGTCAAATAATTGCCAGGTAACCACTTCCCCGAGGATCTTAGACAAAAAGGTTGGGTGAGAGATTGGTCTATTGTTAACTGCATCAAGTGTAGGATTTTTGATTGCTTTAATTACATCTACCTTAAAAACTGTGATACAAAACCTACTACTAAAGACAGACTGATTAGATCTAACAGAGATGTGCTAATAGATAGAAAGATCGTCCTTAGCAGTGAAGTTGGGACGGGGTCAAAGCGATGGATGGAGACATCGGTGTAAGAGTGTCCAGGAAACTGTCAGGTTTAATTGTATGAAACAAAAGTTGAGTTAGATACTATGGAATTATAGTTGACAGAAATCAGGTCCTGGCAGATCTTTTCCTTAATGTTCAAAATATTGGAGATTTGGCTCTCTGCACTAGAAAGAAAGCTAGGGCAGTTTTTATTTTCATCTATTAGTTTGGTGCAGTGGGCTGTTCTAACATTGCACCATGCTGTACTATATGTTTTCAGACTGTCTTTCCAGGCTAAGCAGGAGTCCTCTACATCGGTGGAGCACCATTCCCTTTTTTGTGTTGTTTTAACTTGTGAGTTTTAGGATTAAACCATGGAGCTAGTTTCTTTTGTTTTATAATCTTTCTTTTAAGGGGTGCAACAGAGTCCAGATTACCTCATGGTGTTACACACATGGTGTTTACAAGTTGGTCAAATTTGGAGATGTTAAAATTAGCAAAGGTGTCTAGCGATATGTGATTATGACCGTGAGTTGCTGAAGTCACCCTCTGGCAAAACCAGATGAATTCCTGAAATCTGTTGAAAGCAATACTAAGACTGTTGTTTTCCACCTCAATGTGAATAATAAAATCACCTATAATAATTATCTTGTGTGGGTGGTTACAGTACAGCAAATAAGATTTGACTTTATGTTCCTCCAGGCTCCTTCTCGGCATCTCCAGACTCTTTAGGTTTCTGTTACCTTCTCATCTTTAGTCAGGCTGCAGAAGGTTGCAGGTGTGAAGTCCTGCCTCTGACCCAGGGTTAGGGTCAGCTGTGCTTGTACATGTTGCAGCCTTGTTTTATCCATTTACCCAAACACAAGAGCAACTGAAGAATTCTGTAGCAGCACTGGTGCTTCAGCGATGCCTTCTCAGGTCAAACATGGCACTTCCTGCTGTGGATGATGTCATCTTATGCATTTGTATGTGAAAAGCAAACCAATTTCCAACCAAACCTCAGCAGGATCATTCTGACTTCCTGTGGTGAAAACACAACTCTCAATGTTGCTGCTTGTAGTATGTTATATTGATCTGTGTGAAGTCAGTTGACACATCACCCTTGAGATTAATGAATCACATATCACTGACAGCTGTTTAGTCAGCTTAGGAAAGGGTTTTTCTCATTTTATTAAATATTGCTGCAGTAGAAATGGCTCCATCGATGAATTCTCTTTAAAAAAAAAAAAATTAAAAACTTCTGATCTTCACTAACTCGTAAAATTCTCCTGGAAGCCGAATAAGTTTGTTTTAATAGCAAATATACATTAAAAGAGAGAGCATGAAATATGTGTAAATGCGGCGAATAATCGCAAGAGAGGATTTTATTCTGCTTCCTTGGACCGAACATGTTAACATCTGTGAGATCGAATCAGTAAATTTGAGCTTTTACTGGAACTACGTCCAGATTTCCAGACTTGAATACAGGTTAAATGAAGAGCAAGAGTCGACTGATTAAAGATTTATGAAGAAGCACGTTTCTTTCTTTCCAGCCACTGATGATGAATGAAAGCATTTGGACCGGACCTGGAGGTGCTCACGGCGGATCGTGTACCTTTAACGTCCTCAGCCAAGATCTTCCACGTGCTGGAGTACTGGACACAGTGTCCACACCAGGAGGAGAAGAACTGGAGCAGCCAGGCCGACGAAGAGTTGGTGACGGAGCTCTTCAGGCTGCCGCTGCTCAGGATGACCAGCGGGTCTTCCTTCGTGTACAGGCTGCCGGCGACACGGACGCAACCGTGAGCCAGCCACAGGACGACCGCTGCTTTCAGCCAGAGTCGGAACACCCCAGCCGGACAGCGGGGGACAGGAGGGAAACACATGCTGAAACCCCGAAACACCGCGACGGAGAGATCCGGCGGAGCAGAGAGCAGCTGTTAGCGGCTAAAGGCTACGCGTGTTTAGCCCAGAGAGCGAAAACTCCAGAGTGATATCTTACTCTGGTGCGCGCTCCGGAAACCAAACAACGGTAATTGGAAAGAACGCGCTCGGAGAGCTCAGAGCAGCTCATTCCCTACATGATGTGACTGACACCCAAAACTAATAGTCCAATCAATGAGTAATAAAAAACGTTCTCTTGGTACTGTACGAACTAGAAAAGTAATATGTGTAGATACACTATCAGTCAGAAACCCCTCAAAAACAAAATGTTGAAAAAAATGTTTGAACAAAAAATCTCCAAAAAACACAGACAGTCCTAACGAGAGATGGAACAAAATTTTGCGGACTGCTGAAGCAAAATTGTTCTTTTTACATTGTCTTTGGGGCTTCAGTTCACCAAGAAAGCTGACCCTCAAATACAAACACAGGTGATGAATAAGGTGGAGCCTGGTATCAAACACCCCGCAACTGGGGGGTGGTCTCTCATACTGGTGTGCTGGGCCTGTTTTCAACAACCAGGATGATCAATCATTTGGATACATAAAAATACTTGAAGGGCTCAAGTTGTTTTATTCCACAGAGGAAATGTGGAGGTTTCAACAAGACCGAGAGCCCAAAGGCACCAGCAAGAGCAGCAGCCTGGTTCCAGACCAACAGCATTAATGATATGGAGGGGCCAGCCTAGTCCCCAGACCTTTGACCAGTACAGATCATATGGACTGATATCAAAAACTCTGTTTCTGAGACAAACCAAGATGAATGTAGTTAAATGTTCCTGGGCTGGAACAATGTTGGTCAGCTCATGCAACACAGATGTAAAGCAGTTCTCAGAAATAGGTTTATGCAACTAAATATTACAATAGTTAAGGAATTTATGGAAAAGCATAATCTTCAAGCATTGTTATATTGCTGACAGACAGAAACACAAACAAATGCCGGTTGAACTCCCTAACAAAGGTAAAAACAACCCCCGTAACATTGTGCACATTAGTTTTTGCTGCAGAGTGAGTTGTTTGTATAATAGATGATCTTTCTCCCTCGAATTGAAACTACGTGACAACCGTGCTGCGTTTAAAAGCATCGTACACATGTCGTATATTGTCCTATTTTCAATTTATTGAATTACCAATTTATTGAATTCACGGCGTTCATGATTTTGTCCCAAATTATAAATGATGATTGTACAATCAACCAAAACACTTAGGCAAGTGTTCTGTCTTCACATTGTCCTTGAATTTAGAACCTTTTACACTCTTTTACAGTTTTACAACCTCTACAAGTTTTACACACTGTAAAAAAATATTAATATTTTGATGTATCGTCACTTCTAAGCTATATAAATCAACTTTGTTTGGGTAAAACATAAATAAAACAAATTTTAATATTACTGACATGGAATTACTTAATCTTAAATATAAAAATCTCGCCCGCCTGGGCGGTGCCTCCTTCCTTCAGACTCGGGTCCTCTACCAGAGGCCTGGGAGTCTGAGGGTTCTGCGCAGGATCTTAGCTGTTCCTAGGACTGCGCTCTTCTGGACAGAGATCTCTGATGTGGTTCCTGGTATCTGTTGGAGCAAACTACTCAGCTTGGGTGTTACTGCCCCTAATGTCCCAATCACTACTGGGACCACTGTTGCCTTCATGCCCCACATTCTCTCCATCTCCTCCTTCAGCCCTTGATACTTCTCCAGCTTCTCGTGTTCCTTCTTCCTGATGTTGCTATCACTTGGGATTGCTACATCTATCACCACCACTGTCTTCTGGTGATTATCCACCACCACTATGTCAGGCTGGTTGGCCACCACCATCTTGTCAGTCTGGATCTGGAAGTCCCACAGGATCTTGGCCTGCTTGTTCTCCAGCACTTTCGGGGGTGTCTCCCACCTGGACCGTGGGACCTCCAGTCCATACTCAGTGCAAATGTTCCTGTACATTATGCCAGCCACCTGATTATGCCGCTCCATGTTTGCCTTGCCTGCTAGCATCTTGCACCCTGCTGTGATGTACTGGACTGTCTCAGGGGCATCTCCACACAGTCTGCACCTGGGGTCTTGTCTGGTATGGTAGACCCTGGCCTCTATTGCTCTGGTGCTCAGGGCCTGTTCTTGTGCAGCCATGAGTAGTGCCTCTGTGCTGTCTTTCAGTCCGGCCTTTGTCAGCCACTGGTATGTTTTCTCGATATCAGCCACTTCCTCAATTTGTCGGTGGTACATTTCATGCATGGGCTTGTCCTTCCATGATAGCCCCTCAGATTCCTCCTCCTTGGTGGGCTTTTGTTGCCTGAGGCATTCACTCAGCAGTGGGTCAGTGGGGGCCATCTTCTTGATGTACTCTCAGAGGCTTGTTGTTTCCTCCTGGACAGTAGTTCGGACACTTACTAGTCCTCGGCCCCCTTCCTTTCGCTTTGTGTACAGCCTCAGGACACTGGACTTAGAGTGAAACCCTCCGTGCATGGTGAGGAGCTTCCTTGTCTTGATGTCAGTGGCTTGTATCTCTTCCAGTGGCCAGGGTATTATGCCTGAAGTATTGAAGAGAATTGTGTTTATCTTGTTACCATGTGGTGTACCATATGTTTCTGTTTTCTGTTAGAAGTACTTTAGAAGTTAGGAATGGTAGAATCATTCATAAGTGTAATAAAGGTCAGTTGACCCTCCCTTGACAAGATTGTTGTTTAGATAGTTGTAATCAGCAGGAGACAGTCAGACGGGGAGTGTTAAACCCCCATTGTAAAACTTGACAGCATAGTTTACTGGTGTTGATAAGTTCCTCTGCAAGAAGGTGAACTCTGAACTGGCCATTTGGGGAACAACGGAAAACAAGGACTGTGTCAGCATCCAATGGGACTGGAAGAAGAAGACGAGGTCATCCAAGCAGAAGGACTGGATTGGACTGGATTAGCATCAATAATTTACATATTTGTTTTTACAAAAGACTGGGTCAAGGGATAGTTAGGTTGTCAGACTTCATGCCCTGGCAATTGACTCTGTTATTGTAGGGTTATGAACTGGCCCATGCACCACCGACAAATTGAGGAAGTGGCTGATATCGAGAAAACATACCAGTGGCTGACAAAGGCCGGACTGAAAGACAGCACAGAGGCACTACTCATGGCTGCACAAGAACAGGCCCTGAGCACCAGAGCAATAGAGGCCAGGGTCTACCATACCAGACAAGACCCCAGGTGCAGACTGTGTGGAGATGCCCCTGAGACAGTCCAGTACATCACAGCAGGGTGCAAGATGCTAGCAGGCAAGGCAAACATGGAGCGGCATAATCAGGTGGCTGGCATAATGTACAGGAACATTTGCACTGAGTATGGACTGGAGGTCCCACGGTCCAGGTGGGAGACACCCCCGAAAGTGCTGGAGAACAAGCAGGCCAAGATCCTGTGGGACTTCCAGATCCAGACTGACAAGATGGTGGTGGCCAACCAGCCTGACATAGTGGTGGTGGATAATCACCAGAAGACAGTGGTGGTGATAGATGTAGCAATCCCAAGTGATAGCAACATCAGGAAGAAGGAACACGAGAAGCTGGAGAAGTACCAAGGGCTGAAGGAGGAGATGGAGAGAATGTGGGGCATGAAGGCAACAGTGGTCCCAGTAGTGATTGGGACATTAGGGGCAGTAACACCCAAGCTGAGTAGTTTGCTCCAACAGATACCAGGAACCACATCAGAGATCTCTGTCCAGAAGAGCGCAGTCCTAGGAACAGCTAAGATCCTGCGCAGAACCCTCAGACTCCCAGGCCTCTGGTAGAGGACCCGAGTCTGAAGGAAGGAGGCACCGCCCAGGCGGGCGAGATTTGTGTGTGTGTGTGTGTGTGTGTGTATGTGTGTATTAAGAAAGAAATGTGTTTCTCCGGAGCCATGGCAACATGGAACGGACCCATGCTGCATTCAAGGCGAGTCGGAAACACACGGTTACTGCTCGTAGTGCAAATAAATATCGCTCGATTACATGCGTGTGAAGCTGTTTCAATAAAGTCTGTCAACCTCGCTGACACATTAACGCATTCCAGTTGCTCTAAATCGGTAGGTTTGACTAAGAACCACGCTGGAGGCCTCCCATAGAGGCAGCCCATGATCACCCACTCTCCCGGAAGTCCAGCCCGTTTCTCCTGGATCTTCACAGCTGGGCTCCTTGGTCGATCAAACAGGTTGCCAAGAAGTCGCGCTTCTGCCCACATCAGACAAATAAAATAAATGAAAGAAAAACAGTCAGACACCATCCATACCGCCGAAAACCGCGACCCGTTCGCGGTAGAGCGTCCCGTTTCCAGAGCAACGGCGTCTAACCTGAAGCCGCAAACACGGTGCTGCAGTTTTCCGTGGATTTCCCTGCAGAAAGAGTAAGTGTTCACTTCCAACTTTTCCTTCTATTGTTTAAGGTTCTCTTCTGAAAAGGACAGTGGTGTGTTTTTTAGTTTTCATAGAAACTGCTGTCAAGCGTAACCATGGTAATAACTTGATCCCGATTACAGAAATACATTTTGGTGAAGGACTGTGTGAGTGATGCAGTCCACCGCTGCTTTAGATTTGCTCTGTAATGTTTTCATCCTTAAAGACAAAATTTTCAGATATGAAGCATCATCAGTCAACTAAACACACTGTGAGCTTCCGCTAGCAGAGGCCCGAGGTCACATAACCTCAAGGAGCCGATGAGGAGGCATCATCCAGCTGACTAAAGGAGAAAGAGATCGATCAATCAATCAATTAATCTTTATATAGCATCTGGTACAATCAAAATTGTCTATAGGCACTTAACAGAATCCCAGGGCTTGACCCCCAACACGCAACAGTGGCAAAGAAAAAACTCTCCTTTAACAGGAAGAAACCTTGAGCAGCACCAGGCTCATGTAGGGGGACCCTCCTGCTGATGGCCAGCTGGGTAGAGAGAGAGGAGAAAGGGGGGAGAAGGGGGGAGGACAGGTAGAGGAGAGAATCAGGGAAATACATTAATTATAAGAGTTGAGTGGGTCAGCAGGGTCGGATGTCAGCAGATCAGCGTATAGCTATAAAGGCGGCGATACCTGTAGGTGAATACAGAGAAACAGAAGCAGAGAAACTACACAAGAAATAACATCAGAACATCACTGATCTACTCAGCAGGGTGGGGTGGGGTGGGGTGGGGTGGAGAGGAGAGGAGAGGAGAGGAGAGGAGAGGAGAGGAGAGGAGAGGAGAGGAGAGGAGAGGAGACCATTTCCCAGTAGGGTGACAGAGGCCTGTCAGGTGATCATGTTTCTGGACCCCGGCAGCCTCGGCCTATAGCAGTTTAACTGAAATATTAACCAAATAATTAGACAACCCTAATATGATAATTATGTCTAGGTTAATAACTGGAACTACAGAATTACTGACAATAAGCTTTTTCAAAGAGGAAGGTTTTAAGTCTAATCGTAAAAGTAGAGATAGAGTGAGCCTTCAATACATGGACAGGGAGCTGGTTCCACAGCAGGGGGGCCTGGTATCTAGTAGAGATGAAGCCCGGTAGAGATGAAGAAGAGGAAGGAAGAACTCTTAGGCAGAAACCAGAGGAGGAACTTTACTGACTCACAACAGCACAGAGAGGAGGAGGAAGGAGGGGGAGAGGGAGAAGGAAAAGGAGGAAGAGGAGAAGTTAAAGGAGGGCATGGGGATAGGGAAAAGGAAGATTAGAGGAGAAGGAGGGAGAAAAGGAGAAACAGGAGGAAGAGGATGGGAGGAGGGATGTGGTGGTCAGAACATTTGGAGAACCATTCTCTGTTCTGCAGTAACCTTTACATGGCCCTTACATGGCCTCACCATTGTTCATGGGCGTAAGCAAAGTGTCAAGTGAAGTGTGGTCATGACACATGAACCTGCCACACGCCACTGCTTGTCTGCCTGTCTGCCTCGCTCTCTGCCTGTCTCTGTCTGCCTCTCTGCCTGCCTGTCTGTCTGTTCATGTCCAACTGGAACCGAACCTTTTATAGCAGATTAAACACAATTAGCTTCCCCTGTTCCCTTGTTGTTGCCATTATTCTTTCCAATGTATCATTAATTCTGTTTATTTTTCCTGATAAACATTAAGATGCAGTTTTCTACCATTTAGTCTATTGCGATTCATTGTTTATCAGTATTCTAACGTGCCGTATTAATATGCTTACTAGCAGGTGGACACATGACATACATCACTTATGACAGATCACCTTTGAGCCTTTTGAAATCAATCTTCATGTTGGACTCTTACTGAGGTCAAGATTGCCCAGTATTCCACAATATACTCCTTACTGACTGATGTTTTACTGACTGACCCCTCACTGTCTGTGTCGTGACACATGTCGTGACACATGTCGTGACACAGGCACATGCGCAGAAGCAATATGGCTCAACTCGGCTTGAATCAGGTGGCCTGATCAATAAATCTGAGAGCTGAAAATGAAGGTGAACTAAATCCAGTCATTAATGTATCTCCATGTAGCCGTGTATAAACACAAGTTTTGTACATTGTAGATGCCTGAGGGGTCGGCGGAACCCGCAGTTTGCTAGTGTGAACGCAGGCTCACTCACTTCTCAGTCTGAATTGTAACAGACACTGGTTCAACAAAGTTGTCTTCAATTGAAGCAACAGTATCAACACTATTGTACGTCTCGCAGGAAAGATGTCATCCCCAAAAGTGGGCGTGATCAGAGACTCAATGCAAACCAATCCATGGATTTTCAAGGTAAAAAAGACACCTGTGTGCTGCTGACCAACCTAAACAGAGGTGTGTTTGCCCATCAGTAATCACATCAGCTGACCTGAGGAGTCATGTGATCATATCTGGCCTGAGAATATGAACATAAAGAAGGCAATAATTAAATGATGAAATTGATGATGAAGTACTTTTCTCCACAGCCTCCTGTGGGTACGGTAAATCAAAGCCCACATGTCTGCTGGATCCTGATCCTGATATCACTTTTGGAATCAGCAGCCAATCCAGGAATGGGGGTGTGGCAGAGGATAAGCCCTGCCCACTCAAATCAAGGTTTAAGCTGTCAATCATGATGTTGACATTATTGGATTATATATGCATATATAATATATATTATATAGGTTCTGCATGTTTCTAGAGTGGTTCAGGTTTATAGCTAGCCTCCATGCTAGCTTGAGGCTACAGACCCCCCGGCACACTGAAGGAAGTCCTGTTTAGAATAAAGACGTGTCTGACATGCCTCTTCTTCACTCATCTAAGGGTGTGTTTGTGTTTGTGTATGAAATGATTTCTGGTCGCAAATCAGTCACCCCCCCCCCCCCCCCCCCCCCCCCCCCGACACACACACACACACACACACAACTGAATAGAAGACAGCCTCAAAGAAAATCACTTTTTGGTTAATCATAACACTCACAGGTGAGGACCTCATGTTGGTGTTGTGGCCTGATGGGAAATGTAGTTTCTGCTTGTGTCAGTTCTCTCCAGCTGGGGGGTTCAGAACCAGTGTCGCTGCTCTTCTCAAGAAGTTGTCCCAGACTTTGTGTCTAGTGTCCCTTTGTGTCCCAGACTGTGAGGTCTAGTGTGGTCACATCCAAAAAGCTGAGTCAGTACTGATGATAGATAAGTATTGATCAAGTGTGATTGGTAGCCCTCCCTGGGCTACCACCTTATCGTGGTGGAGGGGTTTGCGTGTCCCAATGATCCCAGGAGGTCTGTTGTCTGGGGCTTTATGCCCCTGGTAGGGCCACCCATGGCAAACAGGTCCTAGGTGAGGGATCAGACAAAGCGTAGCCCAGACCTCCTTATGATGAAGAACAGCATTGGTCCTACGTTTCCCTTGCCCAGATGCGGGTCACCGGGGCCCCCTCCTGGAGCCAGGCCTGGGGGTGGGGCACGTTGGCGAGCGCCTGGTGGCCGGACCTCTGCCCATGGAGTCCGGCCGGGCACAGCCCGAAGAGGCAACATGGGACCCCCTTCCCGTGGGCTCACCACCTGTAGGAGGGGCCAAGGGGGTCGGGTGCATTGTGTTTTGGGTAGCAGCCGGAGGCAGGGACCTTGGCGGTCTGATCCCCGGGGGAAGCAGTGCACTGTCAACACTGTGTATAGTGGTGATGGTGTGCTGCTGACCTCAACTCGGGATGTTGTGGATCGGTGGAAGGAATACTTTGAGGACCTCCTCAATCCCACCAACACGCCTTCCAGTGAGGAAGTAGGGCCTGGGGACCTGGAGATGGGCTCTCATATCTCCGGGGCTGAAGTTGCCGAGGTAGTAAAAAAACTCCTCCCTGTACGATCGGTGCCAGAGTTTGGTCCGAATTGCTGGCAGTAAGTCGAACTAGTTTCCGGTGAGGGTTGGTCTCCGCCAGGGCTGCCCTTTGTCACCGATTCTGTTCATAATTTTTATGGACAGAATTTCTAGGTGCAGTCATGGTGTTGAGGGGATCCAGTTTGGTGACCTCAGGATCGGGTCTCTGCTTTTTGCGGATGATGTGGTCCTGTTGGCGTCATCGGCCTGTGACCTCCAATTATCACTGGATCGGTTCTCCGCCGCATGTGAAGCGGCTGGGATGAAAATCAGCACCTCCAAATCCGAGGCCATGGTTCTCAACCGGAAAAAGGTGGAGTGCCTTCTCTGGGTCAAGGAGGAGATCCTGCCCCAAGTGGAGGAGTTCAAGTACCTCGGGGTCTTGTTCACGAGTGAGGGAAGAATGGAGCGGGAGATAGACAGGCTGATCGAGCTTCCTCCGTAGGGTGGCTGGGCTCTCCCTTAGAGATAGGGTGAGAAGCTCTGCCATCCGGGAGGAGCTCGGAGTAGAGCCGCTGCTCCTCCGCGTTGAGGGGAGCCAGATGAGGTGGCTTGGGCATCTAGTTAGGATGCCCCCTGGACGCCTCCCTGGTGAAGTGTTCAGGGCATGTCCCTCCGGTAGGAGACCCCCGGGAAGACCCAGGACACGTCGGAGAGACTATGTCTCTCGACTGGCCTGGGAACGCCTGGGGATCCCTCCGGATGAGCTAGAGGAAGTAGCTGGGGAGAGGGAAGTCTGGGCTTCTCTCCTTAGGCTGCTGCCCCCGCGACCCGACCCGGATAAGCGGTAGAGAATGGATGGATGGATGGATGGATGTGATTGATCTATTGATTCTCCAGCTCCAGCTCTCCCCTGTCGGACCTCCTGTCTCATCAGAAGCGGGCAGCTCTGCCTGACACAAAGAGTCCTGGGTTCAAAAGCCATAGCTCTGCTCAGGTACTGGTTCAACCTGTGTCTGGTCACGTTCCTGCCAATCTGGACACCTTCAGGAGTCGAGGTCCGTCTGCAGGTATCCAGGACTCAGGAGGGTGCTGCTGGGACACATTTGGGGAAATCCATCAGAGATGGAGCTGACAAACAGCCTAAAAGCAGCAGATTAAAATTAAACTGACGCCAACAGATTCACCTACTTTTGTGGTTTCTTGGTGTTGAAATATAAAATACATTTTCTGGGTAATATTTCTGTTTGAAATTATTCTAAAAGGATGAAGATCAAATCATTGCTTTAGACTGACTAATTATTTCAGTTTAATATTCTCCCTCTCTGGACATCCTCCCTCCCTCCTCCCTCTCCTCCATCCCTCCTAGCCTCTGTCCCTTTCTCTCCTCCCTCCCTCTTTCTACCCTCTCTCACTCCTCGCTCTCTCACTCTCGTCCCGCTCTGTAGTGTTAAATCAGGTAATGGATTGTTTCATTTCTGATCAGGATCAATAAAGTCCACTTCCTGTCCTTTTCCAAAGTCTTTAAGGATGAAAAGGCCGTGAACATTCGCATGAGCCGCCGCTTCACTCGAACTCATTAAACGATCAAACTCACCTGAGTCCGGAGGTGATGGAAGTTTCGGTCTGTTCCACATTCTTCATCGACTCGCTGCAGTGCCTGAGCCGGCCGGAGGCTTCGGAGTCTCGGGTGTCCACCAGCAGTCTGTCGCGGTACCGGGCGCCTGTTTCACGCCTGGACTCCACGCTGCTGCCCGCTCACCTGCGCTCACGCACCACTTCCTCCTTTTTTATCCGAGACATTCTCGCGGACCGTCGGACCTGCTCACTGCTGGGACCGGCGGGACAACCCGAGCCACAAACTGAACGGCTCCATTCTGGACTGGGAAAAGACTATCAGAATAAAAGTCCCAGCAGCGAGTTCGAAGGTGAGAAACCCAAAATAAAAGCAGCTCAGCAGTTTAATTTGAAAAAGATATTTTGATGTATTTATTCTACGGGCTTTAATGATTTCAATTCGGAGACCAAAAAATAATTCCCTGAAATATTGATCAGAAAATGGTGTCATTGATGTTTTTATTTTTTTTAAGTATTTTTGAATTCATAGTCATATTTCTTTTGTTTAAAAAAAAAAGGCATTTACTTTAATAATCGTTTACTTTTAGTTCAAATATTATTGGTGAAACCTTTGACTTATATTTGTAGCTTTGAAGGAGGCAAACTTTCATCACCATGAAGGTCCAATGAAAATAAGACATGAATCATTGGTGTCCAGTAATATGACAGACCGAAACCTTCCTGATCGATGGACACCAGGTTTAAAATATCAAGATCAAGCAAGTGCTCGATCAATTAATCAATCAGGTGTAAAAGCCTTGAGCTCTAAAAAACACCTTTCAGTCTGAAACAGAACCTGATTAGCAGGTTGTGAATTGATGGTTGATTTATATGATTGATTGTTCAGTCCTGGGCAAGGCCACGGACCCAACGTTCCATCCTAAGAAATCCCGCAAAGCCCGGACGGCGTTCAGCGATCAGCAGCTGTCCAGACTGGAGAGGAGCTTCCAGAAGCAGAAATACCTCAGTGTCCAGGACCGCATGGAGCTGGCAGCATCCCTGCAGCTCAGCGACACTCAGGTCAAAACCTGGTACCAGAATCGCAGGTAAGACACAGGACAGGACCTGGTATCAGAACCAACCACAAGGTCCTCACAGTGTCAGTGTGTTTTGGACCACAAACATTTCCTTTTCTTTTTAGAACCAGTTTCACTTCCTGATTTTTTCTAAAACTGATCAATAATTCAACATCATCAGTAACTGATTCAGAACAAAGCTGCAGTTTGAGGCAGTGAGCGACTGATTGTTTGACACTATACCTGTGGTTTCAGCTTCCATGGTAACTGTACGCCACTTTTTCCTTAGGACCAAGTGGAAACGCCAGTCAGCCGTTGGACTGGAGCTGCTGGGAAAAGACCCCAGAATGTTCCTGCCCTCACACTTCCTGTACCCTCCTGCCCCTCCCACACTGGACCTGTATCTGTTCACTAGACACGCCCTTCAGCAGCCAGTCCCACCCCTGTTACCCCACATGGAGGCACACCCATTCTGACTGCACTGGGAGGACTGGATTCCACCTAAACTCAAGCTGAATGTCTGCAATTGTTTTACAGCCAAACTGCATTAATGCAGCAGAATCTCCAGGCCAGTAGAATTCTGATTCCAGAGGTTTTGTAAAGAATCAATAAAGAGTTTTCATGATGATGATGTTTTTATTGAGAAAGGTGGGAAACATGAACAGTGAGACATTAAAAGGTTGGTCGATTCTGCTTATGTTGGGCACCGCTGCGTTAGCCTGGACAGCCCGGGTGGTTCTGCTGCTGTCACATTATGATAATGATGGACATCTGGGACATTCCCACACTGATGGCTTCCCGTTTCTGTTATCCTGACCACAGTTGAAAGGTCAGCTTCTCCACAATGATCTCAGGCGGCCACAACACTCATTACGGAACACTAGCCATTAAATCAGTCATTTGCACACTTGTCCTCTTCTCCATGCTGACCAAATGTCGCCTTTTTCTTCTTCTTTCTTCCCTCCATTCCACTGGAGAATTCCGAGCGAAGCAGTTGAAGCTCCCTGTGAGCAGGCAAAATCCTGAGGTCAAAATAATCCCACCTTCAATTCGACAAAAGCACTGACAGAAAACTACAGCAATGCATCCTGGGAAAAACAATGGCTTCATCAGCCACTGAAGATACCCCCACTGCAGGAGGACCAAATGCTACAGGGGATGTGAATGTTACAGAAGGAGCTGGGTGTTCTCTTTATGGCGGGTTCTCTTTGGGCGCGAAGCGCCTTTTTCATTTTGGCACCCATTTTAAGGGACTGTGTTGTGAATCGCCGCGGCCGGTGCATGCCATGCAGCGATATATGCATCTGCTCTGCTATGTGCATGAGCTGCGAACAATCACATCAAGCTGGCAGGAAGTCAAACAAATAAAGAACGAAGCAATCCGGCAATTTTCTAAATAAAACACCCTGATTGACAAATGCGATTTCATTTTTGTGTGTAATTACATATTTGTCAGTTTCCAGAGATGAGAAAGACATGTGCACACACAGACATACACTCAGACACACATACCCACGTATACACACACGCATGCACATGGGTGAGAGATATTATTTATATTCAGGGCACATGGACAAAGGACCGGGAAGAGTTTTACTTTAGAAAAAAAATTTTTGACGAGACAGGTGTTCATTGTGTGGCACTATGATGTCATTTAAAGTGTATTTTCAGATGATTACTAAGGTCACATGACCTGCTGACCCAGAGAGTTCACCCACAGACAACTGTTGAAACACTTGGCCACCACCCAAAGGATTGTGGGATACCAAAGAGGGGCACCCCTACACACCTTAATTATGTCTCTACTAACCACCGTCTCGGTGTGTGTGTCTGTGTATGTGGAGCCAGACCATGTCCAGACAAGCCTGCTGTGAGGCTCACAGGCAGGAGAGAGTGTGTGTTTGTGTGTAAGTGTTAATGATCTGCCAGTGATGTGTCAGACACACACATATGTGTTCTCACCTACTACGTCCAGATGGGGTCACCTGCCTGTCAGGTCTGTTCTGGTTCCTCCTTCTGCTATGATGCTTGGCCCTGCCCCCTGGAGGGTGGTTGGCAGTGCTCAGGGCTTGTGGAGCTTCTCTGAGACCAAAGCTCTTGGCGGTGTGTCCCAAATGAAGGGAGCGGATGTGAAAGATGTGTTTGAGGTGAGCGGGGTATGTGGTGTACGCCCGCAGGAAGGACTGCAGTGCTGATGACATTATGCAAAACACAAGAACCAGCAAATGAAAGGGTCACAGTTGGCTCCGAGGTTTGGACCTGGCAACTTCAACTCACCTGTCCTGGCAGCATGAACAGAGACAACATCTGAGTGAACAAAGGTCTCAAACTCCGTCTGCAGGACCGTTGCTCGTTCCCTTGTTTCCTGCTCAAGAGCTCTGGAAGAACTCTGAGAGAGAGAGGGAGAGAGAAAGAGGTAGAGGGAGAGAGGGGAAGAGATTTTTTTGATTTTTCAAAAACTCATTTTAATTTAGGTCATTTTTAGAAAAACAAAAACCATAATCAAAAAGGCAAAACAAAACACTTCCAAAGACCAGCTCCTCATCCTCTACCAAACATAATTAATCTTTGAGACACCATGCCCCTCTTAAACTCATCAATAGTGCTCGTTGCTTGCTAAAAATTAAAGTCCGTTTTTATCCAAGCTTTGACCATCCGGCAGAAGATGGTCTGAAGAACCCAGTCCAGAGATCTGTCCATCTTGTTCCTTCTGCTAACATAGATGGCCACCTTAGCCTGACATATAAGATAGTTCAGCAGCTGGCACTTAGCTTCGTCTTTTCTGTTGTAACTGAACCCCAGAATAAAAACAGTTTGTTAGAAGGTTTCACCAAACATAGAGAACATCCGAACAAGCAGCAAGAACAGCCTAGAGAGGTGACCACACTCAGAGAAACAGTGGACCACAGTCTCTCTCTGGTCACAGCCGAGCTGCCAACACCCTGGACAGCAGCTTGTAATCGGTGCACAGTAAGGACACTGAGCATCAGTTCTTTATGTCCTGCACGTTCCCTTTATTCGGAAGGAGGGTGAGGACAGCTCTTTTGCAGCTCAATGCCAGCTGACCTAGGTTCAGACTGACCCCGAGGACACACAAGTAAGTCCTTGTTGAGAACAGGTCAGAAGGCCTAGTAAATCTCTGCAGGAAGCTTGTCAAGGCCTGGAGCTTTCCCACCTGTCAGGCCCTGCTGCACTGCCGTCAGTTCCTCAGCCGACAGTGGAGCGTTCACCACCCTGCTGTGTTCATCACCCACCTGGGGCATGACTTCTAGAAAGGACAGCTCCACCTCAGGTTCCTCTAGGCATTTTATGCTGTACAGATCCCTGTAAAAATCCACCACCCGCTGGCGATTCTCAGTAGGGTCCTCAAGCCGTTGTCCATTGTTGGCCTGCAGGGAGTGCACCATACTCCTCTGCCCGTTTTAGACTCCAGGCCAAAGAAAAAGTGAGAGGGAGCATCTGTCTGAGCGATATGTTGGAACCTTGAGTGGAGCAGAGTGCCCTGAGCAGACACACCCAGCAGGTCAGATAAAGCTGATGATTTGCTCTTGAGAACCTGAACCTGTTTTCTTCCTCCTGTGGACTCTGCCAGAAGTTGGAGCTCCACCATGTCTCTCCAAATCCCTCATGGACCTGCCTATGTCCCTGCTCGCATTGAGAGTGTACTGTAAACAAAACTGCTTGATGTGGATTTCCCCCATGTCCCACCACAGCTGGATGGAGCTGTATCGCAATCCACAGGGTTTTAAAAGCTTCTTTTAAAAATCATCATGCAGTAGCTGGCTGTTAAAATGGCCATATGCACTTTTACATTTTGTATTTTTTATAAAAACAATGCAACACACTATACAGTGATCAGAGAAGCCAACCAGGCTGAGCAAAATGCTTATTACTATATTTACATGGTGCCTGGCCAGAGATACCTGGTTCCCCTTGGGAGTGGGTCCAAGTGAATTGCCTCTGACCCGAATGGAAATCCCTCCACACATGTCACATGAACAATGGACTTGTCCAATTTATGTGAAGGAACCTTTGGATGTAGTGTGGGGTTCTGAATGGTTCCTGTCCAACTTGGGGTTCTCTGTGCAATTAAAATCTCCCCAGGTACAGGAACAGGAACTCATCACTGTTGCAACTGGTAACAACCTCCTCCAATTCATCCACAAAAACCAACCTGTCCAGCCCAGCAGTGGGAGCACACACATTCACAAAGTTTGACGCTTTCTAACTCAGCACTTTCTTTTTAACAATCGGCCTGGAACAGGTTCCTCTACAGGAGAAGAGAGAGGTACAAAGTCTCTGGAGAAGAGGACACCCCCCCCACTGTTGCTGCTCCTATGGCTGCTCCTATGGCTAAGGAACAGCTGGCCCACCCATTGCCCATTCCCTCTCCCGCACGTTGGAATCGCATGACCCTCCTCCCCACAGCCAAAATATTTCAAAGAATCGGTTGTGACAGGAACAGTGTCATCAAACTCATCAACACAGAAGCAAAGAGCGAAAGTGAGATCTTCCTTGTTGTTATTCAAAATCATAGACATCTGTCTTATGAAGACCACGACATGTCTCAGCAGCGGGGACTTACAGCCCAGAGAAATCAACCTCATCGGGGACACCACACATTCGTGTCGGCCGAGCTCCCTCAGGAACATCTCAATCTTAAGGAACGGAGAGACGTTTGAAACAACCACCTTTTTAACCAGGTTGGCCATTGGAAACACCGGCTTCAGTGAGCCACAAAAAGCACCACCGTGCTGTTCATTCTAGAAGTCCACTTCCGTGACCAACAATGTTCCCCACAGCCAGGCCACACACCTCCAGGGACACACTGACTGGTGGAGAGAGCCCAGGCGGCGCCACCATGACATGCAAACCGGCCACCAAACAATTACAGACAACTGTTGACCAGAAAAGACACACCGATGTTTGATCATAGAGAAGTAATACCCAATAACTTTAAAGACCCCCCAGGGTGAAAATAAAGAGCAGAAAAGGAAACAATAATCACTCACTCCAGCAGCCTGACACACTCAACACGCTTGGGGGGGAGGTAGAGGGAGAGAGGGGAATGACAGAGGACAAAGTGAACAAAGACCTGAATAGCTTTTGTGATCCACCTGGAGGGACTCACCTTGCTGTGATATTTGCCCCGCCCCTTGTAGGTGTCATCCATCATCAGACTGGAGAGGATGTCCAGAAGCTTTATTTCTGATAGGCTGAAAAATACCAAGACCCGCCCCCTCAGTCAGAAACCCTGTTCTGGTACCATCAGGACCAGGTTCACGGCTGCTGTCACCTGATGTTGTGATTGGCCAGTTCCTCGATGAAGGCGGTCTCTGCTGGAGTAAGGAAGATGAGGCTGTTCCCCGCCTCTCCGACACGTGCTGTACGGCCGACACGGTGCACATATTCTGCTGCCGCCATGGGGGGCGTATACTGAAATACACGGGGGGCACATGTCAAACCACGGCAACCACATTTTACTGGGAGACCTCTGGACATACCTGCAGAATCCAGGTGACCTGCGGCAGGTCGAGACCTCGAGCAGCTACATCCTGAAACACACAGTTAACAGAGGTCAGCGGTCTGCAGCTGTGTGCTACTTGCAGGACATGGTGCAATGTTCAGCTGATGTGGTGACGTTGACACTGACTGTACACAGCAGGACTCCACAACGACACACGGTGAACTGCTGAAAGACATCTGTACGGTCCTGCAAGAGAAAAGCAAACAACTACACTTACCATCACACGAAACACCACCCAAAATGTCACACCTCACTTCATTCTTGCCTTCTGCTTCATGTTGCCATGGAGACGCAGGAAGATGACTCCAGAATTTTGATTAGACCCACAGAGGACAGAGGTGAAGAGCATGTAGAGGAACTCGACTGTCTCGCAGCTTGAGATGAAGACGATGAGTTTGTTGTTCTGAGAAAACTGAATAAGGACATCTTCAGTCCAGAGGCCTTCTCAGCCAATCAGCCCAGGAAATGACTGTTTACCTTGCATTTGTCCAGTATGAACGCAGCCAGACACACCAGTCTGACTTTACTGGGAACTATAACCACAAACTGTTTTAAAGCCTCTGGAATAACAAAGCTTTCTGACTGGCTGGATGTCACGTGGTCAGTTTTAGCAGGAGAGCAGGCGGCGGGGTCAGAGGAGGATAGGCCAGACACAGTGACGCTCACCGAGTCTTTGAGACAGATATCAGCCAGTCGGGTCACACCTGAAATCCACATGTGGATGCTGTGAATGGACACGAATTCAACGACTTGTGACAGCAGAAGTTTGACCAGCATTAGCAGATAATGAAAGAAAATTAAACGTGATCTGTGTTTACCGTGTGTGAGAGTCGCTGACAGAAGGACATTCTGTCTGCTTGATGCTGCAGAATTTACACTGTTTAATATGATGGTCAAATCTTTTTCAAATCCCAGATCTAAAGTCCTGACAGACAAAGCAGTGTTAGAATGTTTTCCTTGTTTCTTCATCAGTTAACATGTAGCGTTAGCCACCGGGCTCGGATGTGGCATGTGACCATGTCCAAGTTGCATCTTTATATGAACTGAACAGGAGGTGTACCTGTCAGCCTCGTCAACAACCAGCCAGCGGATGGCACTAAAGGCAATGCTCAGGGTGTTCCTGATGTGGTCAACCAGGCGACCCGGAGTGGAGACCAGGATGTTGATGCCCTTACGCAGTCTGTGAACAGAAAATAAGACAATCTGTGACTGAAAGTCCTGGAACTTCATAAACTATATGCTCTGAAAGCACTCAAGGATCCTCCACCAAGAGGGAGTAGAGGAAAGACATTCAGGGAGGATACCTGGCCTTTTCGGCCTTCCTCTTCTCTCCTCCCATTAGAACTCCAGGAACAATCCAGGTGAAAGGCTGCAGGAAGAAAAAAACAACTTTCAAAATCCTTTTGCTGACCTACAAGGTCTTAGGCTGCAACCTTTAACAGTAGAATGGGAGGCCCAGCCTTAAGCTAAAAGGCGCCTGTGGAACCAGCTACTTGTCAAGGTACAGGAGAATGACTCCCAGTCTACTTTAAGATAAAATAGATTCACTCATTCGGAAGGTACAGTCATTATGCTAGCTAGGCTAATGCTAATAGAATAGAAGCAGCTAAACATTAGCATTATCTCAGCGGTGGTTTCTGGCTCCTGATTGATTCATGTATGTCTAATCTCCATCTCTCTCATTAGTCTGAGCATCAATGCCTGATGAACTGTGAGAGGTGAACCCAACGCAGAACCCTGACTGGTTAGTTGGCCTTACCTTCAGAAGCTTTTGGAAAGTGCAAAACGTCTGCTGGGCAAGCTGAGAAAGACAAAGAAGAATCTGATATAGAGGAAAGAACAATCATCAGGGCTGTCAACAGGAAGTAACAAGTACAGGCTCAGGTTCCCCCCTTCACATTCACTGGAGCACAAGAGCATCTGGAGAAATTAAAGATAGGCGAGCAGATCAGAGAAGTGAAGGTTCAGATGAGGAACGACAGACAGACACACACACTGACAGCCCTGAAAACAGCTGGGTCAAAGAACAACAGAAGGAACCTCTCTGGTGGGGACAATGATGAGTGCCAGAGGACCGTCACCCCGGCTGACCTTGGGATGGACTGCCTGAAGACTCTGGACCACAGGAATGGCGTAGGCCAGGGTCTTACCTGCAGGGGACAGGCTGAGGGTCAGACCAGCATCAATAAGCATCAAAGGAAGGAAAGAACGTTTCACACCTGAGCCAGTCTGAGAGCGAACCATGGCATCGTGTCCTGACAGGAGGAGTGGAACAGTCTGTCTCTGAACCCTGCACACGCACGCACACACACACACACACACACTCTTGAGCATCTCTACATTCAGGAAGTAATTTATTCAAAGTGTCAGACAAAAAGAGTGAAGCTAAAAACCAAAAAAACAATGTGACAGTGTGTACAGGTGTGTTGTAAGCTCACATGGTCACCATGGAAGCACTGAAAACTTTGTTTAATGTTGTCACCTGGTGGATAGAATGCAAAAACAAAAACCATCAAAAAATGTTGATTGTGAAGTGAGTGACAGTGTTGTATGAGATTGTACTGTGAATGTGTGAGTTTGTGTGATTGTATGCATGAATAAGAATTTGGTCATTGTATGTGTGTGAGTGTGTGTTACCAGGTGTGGATGCAGGTTCATCTGTGTAAACGAGTCACTGGTAAAAATGCTCTCCTTTAACTGGGAGACAGCAGGTCTGCAGGAGATGACAGGTAATCTGATTTAATCAGATCAAGCTGCTCAGCCAATCAGAGTAGAGGATTTCTACCTGTGCATCTGTGGGATCTCTGGGTTGTTTCTGAACAGAGAGGAAGTTTTGATACCACTACTTCCTGTTGATTTCTTCTTCTGTGGTGCCTGGAGTACAAGAGCAGTCTTGATTAGGAGTAATTAACAAAGACTGAAGATTAGTGGGGGAAGACGGCTGATTGGTGGCAGCAGTTTACCTGAGCAGCAGAGAGCTCCTCCCCCTTGTGTTTGGAGGAACTGGCCTCCTCAGTGGAGCTGAACCTCCTCTTCTTTCCTCTCTCCATCTGCACATCAGTCATGCATCAGTTGTTGGTCTGTTTCCTCAACAGAGACCGCTGAAACAGTCAGTCAGCAGATCCCGATTCACCCACTAGCAACAACCAGCAGGAGGAAACTCCAGACAGTTACTGGGAGATGGATCAGGACCAACAGACTAACTGGTGTTCACTTTTAATCACCAGAAACCCCAGCTTAGATGAACTACCCCAGACTACCTCTGTAGGTATGTGGAGGTAAACAGCGTGTGCTCAGCTGCAGCTAAATTTACTACAGCTGAAGCAAAACTACAGCTGAAGGTAAACTATAGCTGCAACTAAACTACAGCTTAAGTAACTCTCAAATCACGTCCTTGCTGTGTGTGTGTGTGTACGTGTGTGTGCGTGTATAAACACCAGAACACACACTCTGTATTACGCCCGTGAAATGCGGGCGCGTGTTCGTCACTTTTTCCAGCTATCAGCAATTTTAGTAAAACCAGAGTTTAGTGTAAAAACGACCCAAAGAGAAAATGTGAAAACTGGACCAATATTAAATCCTCAAACTCACCACGAGATGAACAACGAGGGCGAAATACTTCCTTGTGCGTCACAGAAGCTCCGCCTTCAGGGGCCTTTTCAGGCGCGTGCGCAAAGCGTTTCGTCGTCCTGCGGTCCACCGTGAACATGACCCAGTGCCGACTGGCTGTGAACAGGACAGCCCCAGCAGACTCGGGTCTCTGAGGCCACAGACGAGACCTCTGACCGCTGAACTCTGTCAGACACCAGATGGAAGCAGCGAACAACTGGGCTGCTGTGGGATTGTTATCTTGGACCTAGCTTAAGCCATTTTCTGGGTCCAGTTGTTTCCAGGTCCTTGATCAGCAGCTGTCTGTGTGACTGTTGTGGTTTGACATCATCAGCTGTCGTGCTCTATTTCCTTCCTGCTCAACTTCCTGTTCGTGACAGGAAGTTAAAAATAGCGACGTCAATCAAAGAGCGAGCCGCTACCTCTGGGACTCAAAGAGAAGGCGCGAGAAGTAATTATAGTCATTTATTAAAATCAACACTTTGAACTTCCACAACACACCATCAATCAGACAGACAGACAAAAACAGCCTTCTGCCCATCTGTCTGTCTGTCTGAAGTATAATTAATAATAATGCATTTTATAATATTATTTTATGGACAACACAAAAGTACAAAGGTGTGAGAAAATAAGAACTTTGTGACATAGGTCCCACAGATTCTCTCACAGATGATAAAGAGAACTCTGGTGCTTCCTGTTCCTGTCTGATGTCCATGCAGCAACCAGTCAGCAGGGGACATCTACATGTTTTGCTTTAACTTTTATAGCACTCTTATGTCAGCTTTATTTTAAAACTGTACTGTACTCCTCAATAATCAGATTATTGATGAAGGCTTGGTGTCGTTCTACAGGCCAGAAAACTGAGTGCTGACCTAAAAGCTGCCCGTGTGACCTTTGAGAGTTTACTTGAGAGCCAATCAGAGCAGAGCATTCAGGTAGGCTGTCTCACACACACAGACACATAAAAATACAGAGCAACAGTAAATCTATAATCAGACAAATATTTATTTCAGAAGTAGTCCTGTTTCCTGACCAAGGGCGACAGCTCAGTCTGTTCTGTCAATCAGCAGTGAGTCGACTGTCTAGAAGATCAAACACAGACTGAGGGTCCAGGTCGGCATCAATGTGGACTGCCTCAGGATACAGACTCTGTAGACCAACACAGTCCAGTCTGTACAGCTTCAGCTTGCGGATCATCACAGGTGTCGTGTCCTTGGGTCTGGTTCTCAGTCTGTTCTGGACCTCTGGACTCAGAGCTGGCCGAGTCACAGCATGGAACCTAGAGGAATTACAGGATATACATGATGTCACTGTGTGTAGATGGTTCCTGTCACATGGTCACAAGTTCAGTGGTGTGTTTAAAAACATGGCTTCTCCTAAGGTTCTGGCCAGACTTCACTACTGACCTTTGTCCACTGATGGGGTCTGTTGCTCTCAGAGAGATCCTGTTCAGGCAAACATCATCATTCAGGTCCAGGAAGTAGACCCTGAGTAGAATCAGAGGTCAACCCTCAGACAGGAAACACCACATTACTTCACTGACGTACCGGTTTGGCTGGTATTGGGACTTGTGCAGAAGCCTGGCCTGGTCCAGGTTCCGTGGGAACCCGTGAATGATCCAACCTCTGCTGCTACAGTCCAGCTGGCTGAGACGGTTCTCCAAAACCTGCAGAACCAGGAGGTCTGGAACTGCAGTTGTATCATGGTTAGAGTGCATGCGTGCGTGCATGTGTGTGTGTGAGAGAGACCTACCTGCACTACAACAATCCAGATATGGTTGGATCTGCTCTCCCAGAGTGGCACCTTCAGCTGCTACAGACCTCAACAACTGACTACAACACACTGCCCCCCCCCACACACACACACAAGAATCAGTGTAGAAGGATCAATAATGGCTGTCATGGTCAACAACAGGGCTGCTTGGAGTCAGTACCGTCTACCAGCTTGTGTTTCTCTGACAGCAGTTTGGCCTGGTGACTTTTTCCTGACCCCGGTGGACCCAAGAGGAGGATCCTGGGAGTTCTAGTGTAACGACGAGTCTGGATGAATGCCAGTGCTGGGACAAGAACAGGAATTATTTCCAGTGTCATTTTGTTGACATTGTGTTTTTGTTCTGCTTACTACAATAACACATACAGTTCTTCATGTCTATTGTGAGTGTGTGTGATTTAAACACAACGACGTGATCAATGTGAGGACGGTTTCACTGAAGGCAACATGAGGTATGTAATGCTACATACCTTCTTCAAACCCCATCTGTGCACATTTGCATTATTTACCTTGTTGGTACACGTCGCTGTGTGGCTGATCACCATTGATCACCCTCAGCACATGTTGATAGATTGACATCAGGCCTTGGCCTTCACAACGGTAACGCTGTAGTTCAGCCACATGCTGCTTGTCTGAAAGCTCCTCATGCCTCAGTCGCTGAGCAACAGTGTGGTCGTCAGGCCAGAGGAATGTCTGATGGTACACCTCTACAAACAGGAAGTGACCATTGGGGTTCAGACATTTTGAACAATGGTTCTGGGACAGTGTGTGGAGGTGGAGGTGTATGTTTGTGAGTCTCACCTCCCGTTAGTGGGTCCACCATTTTTCCTCGACTCCTCTGCAGTAACACATCATCAGGAGCCTCCAGCACCACTGTCCAAACACACCAGTAAGATTAGTGACATGGGGCAGGTGCCGCGTGGAAGCTGCCTGGACTCACCCACATGTTCCGGAATGATTCCAGCCTCCTGAAGACACAGAGCCTGAAGACGAGTCTGAGGGAACCCTTCCAACAGCCAGCCCTGGAACACATGTCTAAGTAGAACTTCACAATAGAAACATACAAAACAGTTTTATAACTGATATTGATAACTGATAAAACAAATGAGCAGGTCCATCTTGAAAAACAAGGTCTTAAATTAAGCTTTTTTTTTAAATGAATGAGTGAATGAATGAACGAATCCAGGCAATAAACTGATGTCCTGTAAATGTTCTTCAGCTCCATCCCGCCTCAGACATTAACACAGATGTGAAATCACTTCTTCCTGTATGTAAAGCTGCGCAATAAAGACCAAAGTAAACCTTCTGTCAGCTGATTATAGTTTGTGTGTGTGTATTTGTGTGTGTCTGACTGAGGGTGTATCTATGTGTGGTGTGTATGTGTGTGTGTCTCTACTCTTGTCATGTCTAAATAAAACTGCTGTGTTTAATGCAGCTTCAGTCACACTGACACTGGAGGATAATCCCTCAGTGCTGTCTGTCAGGCTGAATAAAGAAGACTGATAGCAGCACACACAAGCGCGCACACACACACACACAATGGAATGTTTGTGTTAATGACATGTATCTTCCCGTGATATGGCAGACACAGTCTCAGATTGTGACATTCCTATCATCTCTAGCTGTTTTTTTTTTTGGGAGAAGGGGGGAGATCAGTGGGGCAGAGGTCAGAGCACAGACAGCTAATGCTATCTAGGTTCAGCTCCAGCAGTTTTACTCGTCACACCTCTATTACCCCTAATGAGCCTGTGAGCTATGCTGTCCGGGGCAGTTTGCCCCTGGTACGGTCTCCCAAGGCAGATTGGTCCTAGGTGAAGGGTCAGACAAAGAATGGTTCATAAGACCCAACATGGAACATCAAAGAGAGAAGCCGCATACCCGGCCTTCCGAGGGTTACTGGGGCCCCACCCTGGAGCCAGGCCTGGGGCTGGGGCTCGATCGCGAGCGCCTGGTGGCCAGGCCCAGCCCGAACCGGCTACATGGACACTCCCGTCCCCAGTGGACCCACCACCTGCAGGAAGAGCATGAAGGGTCCGGTGCAGTGGGGATTGGGCGGCAGACCAAGGCGGGGGCCTTAGCGGTCCGATCCTCGGTTATGGAAATTGGCTTTTGGAACATGGAATGTCACCACTCTGGCAGGGAAAGAGCTGGAGCTTGTGGGGGAGGTTGAGCGGTACCGACTAGATATGGTCGGCCTCACCTCCACAAATAGCGTTGGCTTGGGAACTCAAGTCCTTGAGGGGGGTCGAAAACTCTTTTACGCTGGAGTTGCTCAGGGTGAGAGACGGAGAGCTGGGGTGGGCTTTTTGCTTGCCTCTAGACTCTCTAGTTTGACGTTGGGGTTCTCACAGTTGAGCGAAAGGGTTGCTTCCCTGCACCTTCAGGTCAGGGAATAGGTTGTGACGGTTGTTTGTGCATATGCACTGAACAAAAATTCAAAGTACCCACCCTTTTTGGAGGATCTAGGACGGACGCTGGACAGTGTCCCGACTGGGGACTCCATCATTCTGCTGGGAGACTTCAACGCTCACATGGGTAACAACAACGTGACCTGGAAAGGTGTTATGGTCTGCCCGATCAGAACCAGAGTGGTGTGCAGTTATTGGACTTCTGTGCTCGTCGCAGTTTGGCCATAACTAACACCATGTTCAAGCATAAGGTTGTTCATCGGTGCTCTTGGCACCATGAGGCCTGGGCCGTAGGTCAATGATTGACTTCACAGTCGTGTCAGCTGATATGTTTTGGACACGGGTGAAGAGAGGAGCAGAGCTGTCAACTGATCACTACCTGGTGAGTTGGATCAGGTGGGGGGCCACCGCACGGACCTGGCAGGCCCAAACACTTAGTGAGGGTCTGTTGGGAACGCTTGGTGGAGGAACCCGTCAGGCTGGTCTTCAACTCCCACCTCCGACAGAGCTTTGATCGTGTTTCGGGGGCGGTAGTGGACATTGAGTCTGAATGGGCCATGTTCCGCTCCGCCATTGTCGAGGCGGCTGTCACAAGTTGCGGCTGCAAGGCCCCTGGTGCTGGTCGTGGCGGTAATCCCTGTACCCGATTGTGGATACCAGAGGTGAGGAGAGCCGTCAGGCTGAAGAAAGAGGCCTATACTGTAGGTCATGGCTGGTCTGTGAGTTTTCGGAAGCAGCTGACCGGTACAGGTTGGCTAAGCGGGCTGCGGCCGAGACGGTCGAAGAGGCAAAAACTCGGGCATGGGAGGAGTTCGGTGAGGCTATGGAGGAAGACTTTCGGTCAGCATCGAGAAGATTCTGGCAAACTGAACGGTGCCTTAGAGGCAGCAGGTGGCAACTTGCTCACACCGTGCTAGGTGTGCGTGGGGAGGTGCTGACGTCTCCTGGGCCAATTATCCGGCGGTGGAAGGAATACTTCCAGGAGCTCCTCAATCCTACCAACACATATCCACAAGGAGGAACAGAGTCGGGAGACTAGGAGGTGGACCATCCAATTTCCGGAGCAGAAGTTGCCGAGGTAGTGAAACAGCTGCCTGGCGGTGGAGCTCCGGGAGCAGATGAGATCCGCCCAGGGTAAGCCTCTGCAATATTGCGTGGACATCGGAACAGTGCCCCTGGACTGGCAGACTGGGGTGGTAGTCCCTATTTTTAAGAGTGGGGACCAGAGGGTGTGTTCCAACTATAGGGGGATCACACTCCTCAGCCTTCCTGGGAAAGTCTATACCAGGGTGCTGGAAAAGAGGATTAGATCGATAGTCGAACCTTTGATCGAGGAGGAACGATGCGGGTTTCGCCCCAGTCATGGAACCACGGATCAGCTCTTTACCCTTGCTGGGGTGCTTGAGGGGAGTTGGGTGTTTGCCCAATCAGTCCACATGTGCTTTGTGGACTTGGAAAAGGCCTATGACCGGGTCCCCAGGAGCATACTGTGGGGGGTGCTCCGAGAGCATGGGGTGGATGGTCCCTTGATAAGGGCCGTCCAGTCCCTGTACTGGAGGGGCAGGAGCTTGGTCCAGATAGCCAGTTGTAAGTCGGACGAGGGATGGACTTTGCCAGGACTGCCCTTTTGTCACCGGTTCTGTTCGTAACTTTTATTGACAGAATTTCTAGGCGCAGCCGGGGAGTGGAGGGTGTCGAGTTCAGTGGGCAGAAGATCTCGTCACTGCTTTTTGCGGCTGACGTAGTTCTTCTGGCACCATCGAGCAAGGACCTCCAACACATGCTGTGGCCATTCACGACCGAGTGTGAAGCAGCAGGGATACGGATCAGGACCTCCAAGTCAGAGTCCATGGTCCTCGCTCGGAAAAAGGTAGAGTGCCTTCTCTGGGTCAGGGAGGAGGTCCTGCCTCAGGTGGAGGAGTTCAAGTATCTTGGGATCTTGTTCACGAGTGAGGGTAGGATTGAACAGGAGAACAACAGGCAGGTCGGAGCGGTGTCAGCAGTGATGCGGGCGCTTAACCGATCTGTCATGGTGAAGAAGGAGCTGAGCTGGAAGGCGAAGCTCTCGATTTACCGGTCGATCTACATCCCAATCCTCACCATGGCCATCAACATTGGGTGATGACCGAAAGAACGAGATCGCGGATACAAGCGGCCGAAATGAGTCTCCTCCGTAGGGTGGCCGACCTCAACCTTAGAGATGAGAAGCTAGGACATCCGGGAGGAGCTGGGAGTAGAACCGCTGCTTCTCTACATCGAGAGGAGTCAGCTGGGGTGGCTCGAGCATCTGGCCAGGATGCCTTCCGGACGCCTGCCTTTAGAGGTGTTCCGCACATGTCCCACCGGGAGGAGGCCTCGTGGCCAGCCCAAGACTAGGTGGAGGGATTACATCTCTCGCCTGGCTTGGGAGCTGCTGGGGGTCCCCCTGGAGGAACTGATGGAAGTGGCCGAGGAGAGGGCTGTCTGGGCTACTGCCTGTCTGAAGCTACTGCCCCCGCGACACGGATTCGGATGAGCGGGAGAAAACGAGACGAGAAACGAGTTGAGACGTCTATTAAATGGACATGTCAGAAGTACCAGGGTGCAGAGATACTAAACTTGGTTCTCAGGTCAGAGTTGACACAGCTACTGAAGAGCAACTACAACAAACATCAGGAACAGAACAAACGAACAATCATGTGACACATTGAACACCACATGCACAACAAAGCAGGCCAATCACAGAGTTGAACATATCTCTCCTCAGACAGGTCATGCAGGGAACGAGAGGACAGAAATTGATATCAGCTAACAAAAGTATTATACCCACAAATGCTTCATTCCGGTTTTGGTGTTCATAAAGAAAACCTAATAAAATGTGTTGTCCTGCCACATAGGTAACATTAATGTTACATTATTCCAGAGTGGTCTTAAGGTTACCAGCCTATCAGGAATCATCTTTTGTAAATTCACCTCTGCCCAGTTGGTGATGAGTGTGTAACTTTATCATGTGTGACTTATCCTGTAACTGCCTTTTTATCATGTAGGACCACTAAATTGGTCCAGGATTGAATCAATAACCTTTGTCTCAGAGGAGAAAATGCGGAAGGAATTAAGGGCATAGGGTTACCTGCCGGGTTAAGAACTAGGTT
Organism: Takifugu rubripes; assembly: GCF_901000725.2. Taxonomy (NCBI): domain Eukaryota; kingdom Metazoa; phylum Chordata; class Actinopteri; order Tetraodontiformes; family Tetraodontidae; genus Takifugu; species Takifugu rubripes. Next base: position 6,301,886 of record NC_042305.1, read on the forward strand.
AACCTGTAGGGTTAGGGACTAGAGTTATCTGCAGGCTGAGGGAATGGGATTTTCTGTAGGATTAGGTACTAGAGCCACCTGAAATTTCAGAGACTAGGGTTGCCTGCAGGATTAGGGACTAGGGTTACTTGCAGGTCAGAAGGTCCAAGAGGGGCCATCACACAGCTTAGTCACCAACATGGATGACAATTTAGTCCTCGCCCTACAGCGGCTCAGGAGGGTATATCAGTTTATCTTTCTGTCAGCAGCTGAGACCCATCAGTTTCAGCAGTTCTTAAGGTGTTCCCCTGTCCCCCCGAGGCCTCTGTCTCCAGAGCAAGCACAGTCTCTGTCCTTTAGAGTGCTGCTGTGTTTTGAATGCAAAGGAGAACACTTGTGTAACCTCCCTGGATCTTCATCGGTGTCAGGAACTCTCTGGTTTTCCATACATGACCTGGTGGCAGTTCCACTGCCCCACCCTCCCCCACCCTTGTCCCTTTCTGCCTCACACTCATATGACCTTAGTGAACTATGGACATACGCATTACAACGTGTTTTTACATCTTTGTGTGAAAACACACGTTAATGACTGTTATTTCGGTCAGATATGGAAATAGGCTTCATCTCCTTAATGAAAGCCTTTTTGACAGGATCCTTCAGTGCTTTTTCAGCCTTGCTGGACATTCTCTCCACTGTTGCCTATGTAGAAGCAGGGTGGATCCAGGTTGTTGTAGATGTTCTCTGTTAAACCATCCTGAAGATTCTAAAGACTGCAGCATCTGCTGAGGTGGATCAAAGAATGTGCACATGATCAGACTTCATGTCTGATGTGCCAGCAGCTGACGGTGCTGAGCAGAAACCTGTAAATGACCCCTGAGCTCCTCAGTAGAACCTGATTCAGATCCTGCAGGTGTGTCTGCATGTGAGTCTGAAACCATGTGATGGGAGGTCAGAGGAACAGTTGCTGTTTTGAGTGAAGCTCAAGTTTGTGTTGTTGTGTGAATGTTGTTGACAGAGATGATGTTGTCTTTATCCCTCTTAAAGTGAACAGAGGGTTCCATCGATGCCCTGATGAACACTGACAGAAATCAGGATATGATGTTAATGAGGAGCAGCAGAGAGGACGACACCAAGTGAAAATAACAACATCATGTGACAGCAGCATTATTCTTTGATCAACTGATCTCTGGGGACTCACCAACAAGCTACTGAGCCTGCTGGGAATCAGAGTGGAACACAAGTGCAAACAGAGCGCTAATTATTAGCATCAGAGCAGAGAAGGAGAGAGACTCTGTTGTCTGAGCTACTCCTCTCTTTCTATCACAACAGGCATTATCAATAGTTTTAAAACTGATCTGAGACCTGCTCAATCTCAACTCTGCATGTTTGATTTACTGCTGATGTTCTGGGCTGGAACTCTGGATGAAAACACGATAAGATCATGTTGCACTTATGTTTATATGCATGGCGGGTGGGTTCAGAGATGGCCTGGACCATGATGTCATCAGTAGGTCGTGTTCTCAACCATGTGACAGACCAGGATGAAGCTCAGCAGCTTCAGTGGGACAATACCCAAGTCAGAAAACAACTCTATTACCAGCTAATCTGACAAAGGTGATCTTACCTGGGTGATATTGCAGTCATTTAGTCTCTGTTGAATCCTTTTGACAAGCAGCTCAACAGGAAGCTCCTGAACACAAACAGGCACACATGCACATACACGAGTCACTTGGAGAACTAATCAGGGTTAACACAGTTAACCAGTTGTCTGTGTCTGTTTGTGCCTGTGAGTGTGTGTGTGTGTGTGCGTGTGTGTGTTTCTGTGTGTGAGTGTGTTTCTGTGTGCCTGTGTCATTCTGTGTGTTTGTGTGCCTGTGTCTTTCTGTGTGTCTGTGTATGTGTGTGCCTGTACATGTGTTCCTGTGTCTTTCTTTGTGTGTGTGTGTGTGTGTGTGTGTGTGTGTGTGTGTGTGTGTTTGTGTCTGTGTGAGACAGCCTACCTGAATGTTCTGCTCTGGTTGGCTCTCAAGTAAATTCTCACAAGTCACATGGGCAGCTTGTAGGTCAGCACTCAGTTTTCTGGCCTGTTGAACGACACCAAGCCTTCATCAATAATCTGATTATTGAGAAGTACACAGCTGTAAAATAACAAAGCTGACATAACAGTGCTCTAAAAGTCATCTAGCGCTATAAAAACATCTGGATGTCCCATTCGGACTGACTGCTGCATGGACATCAGACAGGAACAGGAAGCACCAGAGTTCTCAACAGATCTGAGAGACTCAGCTGAGGTGATTCACCTAGAGAATGTTGACTAACTTGGTTCTACACAGACGCCTGAAGGTTCTAGAACAAGAGCCTCAAACAGAAACCATTAGCATTAAGCATTAGCATTAGCTCATTCAGTATTTCCCAGGTGATGACTTCTCTTCTAATCAGTAGGAAGGACAGTCTTATGAATAATTGAGAATGGTGGGATGGAGGAGGAAGGAGCAGACTCTGACTCCATTTTGTGCACTGGTATTTTCACACTGATGCTATAAATGTCAGCAGCACTGTATGTCCAGATGTTACAGCTTCATTTTTGAGGTCACACTCACCAGTGTACGTTTGCCCACAGCAGGAGGACCGAGAAGCACAACCTTGGAAACTGAGCAACATGAGGAACATGTCAAAGATCATGATCATCAGGTGGAGGCTGGTTCTACTGCGCTAACTGTGGGTGGTCATAATACAATTCACCTTAATCCACCTGAATCACATGACCTTCACTTACCACCACTCGGGTTCCTCTGCAGTACTCTGATCAGATAATCAATGGGGTCATCAGGCTGATCGATCAGCAGACAGGACAGCAAACTCTGGGCAGCACACGCACATTTAAAAGTGTGTGTGAGAGAGAGCCAGAGTATGGCTATGTGTGTGTGCGCGTGTACCTGCAGCAGCTGGAAGATGTTGTGTTTGTCAGCGTAGATGAAGGTCTGTGGGGGGATCCTCAGGGGTCTGTCTGTCTCATCCATGGTGACGATGAGGGTGAGGAATTCTCAGTGTCTAAAAAAGGCAACTACAATTCTGAAAATTAATCAACAATCATCCTGAAGTCAACAAATCCAAGAATGAATCCATGAATCAGGATCAGAAATTATTTTTTGCCATAAGTAAGTTTACACATGTCATAATATGGTTTTTGGTGCTTCTCATAATTTAGATAAAAAAGAAAATAATTTAAACTAGAACCACCACCACCAACCATGGGGAGTGGCTGTTCCAGCGTCCTCCCTCCCTTTAATGGAGGTTGTTGAACTTCAAAATGGCTGTAATGTTACCAGTAGTATACAGCTTGTACAGCTGAGCTAATACAAGGTTACGTAACATAGTAGGATCTTTGCAAGATCAAAGATCAAAGCTCAAAGTCAAAGTCACCAGCAGGTTGTTCTTATTGGCTTTAGTTGACTGTAATGGAGGTGTACGGGTTTGAACTAAAAAAATAGGAAAAATGGAAAAACTATTCAGTTATGAAGTGTGAGTGGGTGTGTGTGTGTGTGTGTGGGGGGGGGGGGTGTACAGTGGTGTCTATTGTCTACTGTATAGGTAGGACTGATGGACTGCATCCTCCTCCCACAGGATGTGTCTGGGGGAGAGTGTCCTGGAGGTTTGGGGGTGGACTGCAGCCGGTCACCTTCTCAGCAGAATGAAGGATACACTGATGCTGACGGAGCAGCCGAGGATGCACTTGACGATGGCAAAGAAGAGTCTTTTATTTTATTTTTTAAATGTCGATTTTAGCCACCTTTATTCAGGTGTAAAAAGCTATGTTGGAGGTGCTGCGTTGAGGTTCATGGAGAACAGAAGCAGACCTGGTGATGGTCCAGGAGTTTTTGCATTCTGCTGATGGCCCATAGCATCTCCACACAGTAGTTGATCAATGGCTGAGAGCTGCCATTGTAGTTTGTCTTTAGCTACTCTGAAGCTGGTTCTGGTTCTAGCCATGAACCCCTCACCAGCATCTCAGCCTGGTTCATGTACGAGGATGACATCACAACCTCTGAACTCATCCAGACGGTTGCAGCCTCAAACAAACCCCGATCGGTAGAATCCAAATATTCCTGAAGCTCCTTCACAGCCTCCCTGGTCCAGAGATTTGATGTCCTCCCAACAGGTTTTTAGTTATGCCTATAAGCAGGAATTAGATGGACCACACCCTGGAAAGACTTTTCACTGTGGTGACTGAAAAGTTACTGAAGAAAAGCCAAGGTCAAGAAAGTTTCATCATATACGACCAACCGTCAGACAGCTGCAGCTGAGCTTCCCCAGGTCAGTTCAACTTTTAAGCTATATTTATTTTTTAAAAGAACCAGTTTGAGGAGAGAGGGGCCACCTCAGATGACTCCAGAAACAGAGATGGAAGCAGGAACCATGACAGCACAACTGAACGGCTAGCGGACGAGGCTACTTTTCCTCAGTAGCGCTTTAATGATTTTCTTGTCGTTTCATTGGGGTTTTTTTGTCTGTGATCTTGCTAATAACGAAGAGAAATTGATTGAACGGTTTTTACGCTGACGCTAATATCTAGTTGTGCTTTTTTAATCATCAAATTTTCTAAAAACGGAGCGCTTTCTTTTTTTACGTTTAATTTGGACAAAAAACAAACCTTACCTTTCGGCCGCTGCTTGAACGCTCGCGAGTTACTATGGACACGCGCATGCGCAGCTGAGTTTAGAGTTACGGTAAATTGACATACAAAAAATGACCGTTAGCATGTTCGCAGATTGGACGTGAATATTACATTGAAAAATTCATGTTATCGATTACCTGCCGAGGCCTAAAATTTTCTTTGTGGCTGAAGATGAAAACAGGCAGACTTCCCACTTTTATTTTAGTGTTCACAGTGTAGTAATATTTCAGCACATCAATGCAGACAATTGATTTGATTGTGACCTAGATTCCAGATACTGAACTTACACCTCTGCTTTTATATCTTTATATAAAATGTTTTTTGCACTGAACCTTCATTCTCTCTTCACCGACCTGAGAACTGTGAACGGTAAGTTGGAGTTCAGACTTTCCAATTAAAAGGCTTGTGTGTTCATTATAATTAAAGATGAGAAACGTTTCGCTGCTAAGAGGCAACAGTCAGACAAAAATATGGGACGATGAAGTGTGATGTGCAATCATCAAATGAAAGTTCTGTTCTTGCTGTGAGAAGAGGTTCCTCTGTAGACCTTCAGGGTTTTCTGAGGTCACCTGATGTATAAACCTGCTGGCTGTCAGCAATCAGTCGTGGAGACACGTTAAAGCAGCTCTGGGCATCATCTTCCATCACTTGAGTTTCATGGTGGTGCTCCATGAAGGGCAAAAGTCCTGAAGAGTCTTCAAACTTAATTGGAGAAATGTCAGATGTGTTGAGAGCAATTGTGTCAGCTGTGAGAGAGAAACATGTATATTTAAGAGTAAAAAAACTGCCTGCATGGTAAAAGAAAACATGGGATGAGCTAGCTTAGTATTTTTAGCTGGCTCGCTAAACAAGATGGTCATGTTTGTAGCGAATGACTGAAGTTGTGCTGTGTCTGAATGGATGTGTTTCATGCTCAGGGAGCAGTTGTGAGGGCCCTCTACTTTCTTTGAATACATCGGATCTTCTCCAGCAGGTGGTGTGTGGGCATGGCCTCGTTTCCATCAGAACTCTGGCGTGACCATCGTCTCATCATAGTCCATGATACTCAGATCATGCCTCCTGAGGTGACCTGCGAGCAGCATGTCAGCAGGAGGGGCCGTGGTTCCACTCTGGGTCTGGAGCTCTGGTGAAGGACTCCTTATCAGCAGGAGCGACTCCTCTACCTCCTGACCCAGAGGGGGACTCTCCAGCTGTAGCTCGGTTTCTTTTGGCAACTCCAAGCCCCCCTGTGACTCCTCTGGCTCATTTTGATTGGTTGGTCTGAACAGCTCCCACGCTCGCTGCTCCAAGAATGAGCCCACGGTGAGGGGGGACTCGATGGGGGACAATGAGAGAAGGGAGGGGGAGCAGGAGGGAAGGTGTAATGGAGAAGTGGAGGCCTGCACACCTCCATTCCTGATGTCAGCAGAAGGGGAGGAGCGTGAATTACAGCCAGCCCAAACCTTTGGCGAGGCTCTGCCACCACTGGAGCTAAGGATGAGATGGATGATGTCATCGGTCAACCTCTGTGATTGGCTGTGACAAGTGTGAGAGACAAGAGCGGACGTGTTACCAGCAGTCCGGTTGGATCTGACCGTAGAGCTGCAACATCTCAGTCTGCAGAGTTTGACAGGCTGTGCTGAGAGCAGCACATCGACTCTCACTGGCAGCAAACTCCGCCCTGAGAATGACATCATACCACAGAGATCAGGTGATGTCAGAACATGGTGACCATGGTGTCCTGCTGAGGACAACCATCACATCAACACAGTCAGTCTAATGACAGGGAGGTCATCACCTGCTGCGAGTCTTTGATTCCTCCAGGAGCTTCTTGAGCTTCAGAATGGTCTGATCCTTCTCAGCCACCTGCAGCTCCAACTCTGCTGCTCTGTGATTGGCTGCTTCCAGCTTCTGTCTGTGCTGAACGTCGCTGTCCTTCAGCCTCTTGTACTCTGTCCCTGCACAGTGCTTCAACATGGACACCTCCTGACACACACAAATGCACACATAGAAAAATACCAACAGTCTCACCAGGTAGTGTGTGCAGTATGTGTGTTTGCACCTTACAATGGTGTGCGTTTGTATATTCTTCAGTGGAGTGTACACTGCATTGCTGTGTACCCTACAGCAGTGTGTGTACCTTGTAGTGGTGTGTGTGTCCTCTTTCCACTACTTCAGTCAATCTTCTGTTTGTCTCCTTTAATAGAATCAGCTGCTGGTTCAAGAGGAAGATTTGCTGCTGCAAGTGCTCACTGCTGCATAGCTGTAGGGACCAAGAGCAGTCAGAGACCAGCACCACACCAGAGGACATTCATGTTTATATCTATATACATGTGTGTGCGCGCATGTGTGTGCATGAGAGTCAGCCCTACCTTAAGAGACAACTGTGTTAGCTGATGCTCTGCATTATAAGCCTTATTATTGGCTTTCTGAAGCTCAACCTCCAGGTCCCTCAAATGGGTGCGACACTCTCGAAGCTCAGTCTGAAACAGCCAATCAGAGAACAGGAGCTATTGAACAGTAGCACAGGCATCTCCACTATATATGTACGTGTGTGTGTGTGTGTGTGTGTCTATTCATTCACGGTTTATTTTAATAGGTAATATTTTTACCTACACTTCACATGAAGTGTGTAGTCACACCTCAGCAATGACCACGATCCAGTTGATCAACTCTGGACTATTGTCAGGAATGACATAAACATCTGGCTAATATTGGCTGACTGACCACGGTGCCACAGAGAAGACGGCCATAAACAAAAAAACTCCTTATATATGCAAGTCACAGACTCGGATAAACTAGTTCCTATTGTAGAAAACCTGTCATTCAAGCAAACACTTCAATACCAGGTCAGTAGTAGGTCAATAACAAGCCAGTAGGTCGTCAGTAACAGGTCGGTTGCTGACCTGGTTAAAATCTGTAAGCTGATGGACAAATCCCTGTAATTGATGTGTTTACCGATGTGTGACCAGATATCATTTCACTCATCGTCTACATATTTTCAGGTCCACACGTACAGGTCTTCACACCCCCCCTCAAGATTGTGTTATTTTGTGAGATGTGACAACTGAGCCAATCATTGATGGAGATGCCCTCCGACTGTTGCCCTGTTTGACGTTGTTACCTGCAGTCTCTGGGTTTCTCTGTGCTCGTCCTGTTGTTGCTGGAGCAACTGTTGAATGTGCGTCTGCAGTTTCTCCGCATGTGTGTGTGTTTCCTCTTGAAGTCGCATGTATCGTCGCTGCTCTTCCTCCAAACTCTTTTTCAGACATTGAATCTCATCATTCTGAATGCCCAGTTGTGCTTTCTGCAACAACATACCTGATAACAATCCTGTTGTCCCATTTCTTAATTTTTCACTGTCAGATTTCTTCACTAAAGAGAACACTAAGATGAATGAAAGGTGATCAAAACTGAGCAGACAAGTCGAAACGATGCTAACAGCTTACATTAAAAAAGGTACAATAAATACATGAAAGCAAAACAGAAGAAAATCCCCTTTACCATGGCAACACTGTGCTCCTCCAGTGCAGTGGTGCTGACGACTCTTCGCAACAGACGGCGGTTTCTGATGGCATGCTGTTGCCGTTTAAATCGCTCATATAGCATTTGACTGTGGACCAGCAACAACTGACTCCTCAGAGACTGAGGCTCCTCCTCCAGGGGTGGGCCTAAAAGATGGTCCAGGATGAACAAAGCACCGGTCAGATGAGCAAACTGATTATTTATATTGACATCATCTGGCAAACTCAATCAATCTAAATGCTACTCTGTTTCCTATCATATTCTGGTTAAACCGGTAACTCTGATTCAGTTGCTTTAGTCTTCAGTTGGCAGGGTGGAAGTAAGAAAAAGAAGAGTGAGAAAGGAGGGAGGACATCAAAGAGAGTTCTGATATTTCTTCAGGTGAATAGATGATCGTTGAAGGTATGGTAAACATTCAACCAATCATGAATCAATGGTCGTCAATAGAAGGTGGTCGGGTGAGACAGTACCTTTCTTCATGCTCTGCTGTTTACCTCCAGAATGACTGCAATCCATCCACTTCACAGCTGACAGTCTGAAAGACAAACAACATGGCTGACACTCCAGTCACCATCAATATACAGTATATGATCCAGCATCAGCATATATGAGCCACCATCAATGTATGTGATCCACCATAGCTTTCTTTAGCATTCTGAATGGACTGAAACACGATTATAAACTGGGACCAGCTCAGGACAGTGTGGAGCTCCAGGGGGTGGGGAGTGGGGGGTGAATATGAACAGCGACATCTGGTATCAGATCAGATGTTCCCACTCTGTGCAGCTTTTTCTGCATTCATATGACATATGAAGTGTCAAACACATGATGTTGTAGTTGTACTGAAGGTTGATCAACACTGAAGATGGGAGGTGTTCCTCAGGGTAGAAAGCACAGACCCCGTAGCTCCACTCTGTGGTGAGGTGCCTGCAAACTACACTGATGCTGTGTTTACATCTACTGCAATGCATTACTAACTGAAGTTCTGACAATGAAAGACAACAATCACTGTTTTGATTCAGTGTTATCAGGAGGTCTGAAGAATTCTTCCAGAACCTCCAGCTGATCCAAGATGCTGCAGTTAATTTATCGAGAGGTCAGGTGACTGCACTGGCCTCTCTTCATTGGCTGCCAATAAAATCCAGAATAACTTCTAAAATCCTTCTCCTGAGAATCTAGGTCCTCAGAGGCTCCATCATATCTGGCAAAGCTAACGTCAGATCATCAGAACATCCCAGTAGACCACTCAGCTATTAGAATGCTGGTTTACTGCTGGTTCCAGAACCTTTAACAGTACAATGGGGGGCTGAGCCTTTAGCCACAAGGCCCCCTGTTGTGGAACCAGCTCCCTGTCCAGGTACAGGAGGATGGGGTTGCTGCCCTGTGCTACCTGTATAACCTCAGCAGCAGTAATAATTTGCACCTACAAAATGGATCATTACCATTTCATGTAACGTTGGCTACGCAATAGCCACTCTTGAACTGAGTAGCCAGAGGAGGAGGAGTAAGTGAGGGAGCTACAACAAGAAGGGGGGTAAATGGGGAAGGAGCTGAGATGGAGTGATATTCGAAGAGATGATTTGTGGGTGGTGGCAGCTCAGTCTTTTGGGAACTGGGCTGAGAAGCAGAGGATTCTGGGTTCCAGCCCCAGTGCAGACAAAACATGGAAGGTGTACTGGTAGTAGGGGAAGGTGCCAGAACACCTTCAGAGCACTGCCCAGGTACCCTTGAGCAAGGTACTGAGCCCATAAATGGTCACATGTGGCCCTGCGCTAAACTGGCGACCCATCCAGGGGTGCCCCCTCCCTGTGACCCCGAAAGGGTTCAAGTGGTTAAGAAGATGAGATGATTTCCTACAGCTCCATGAAGTGTGCAGTGCTGCAAACTGTATCTGTGAATACATCAGCGTGTTAAATACTAAGTGACATTACTGTATTGTGATACTTATAAAATACTAAACCAGACAGCTGCATTTCTGGTTTGTGTGTTGGTCTCCATGGTGATGTATGCTATGAACCAGAGGAGAAGTTAGGCTGCTAGGCTAATGTTTCTCTTCTGCTGGGTCACTTCCTGCTCTAGCTTTAGCAAATCACCACCCAACAAACCTCAAGCCCCTGCCCAGAAGTTGTCTGGGGCTGAACCAAGTACCTCCCCGGGTAAGTAAAAGTTCCTGTCATTTGGGGGAGGTTCCTGCACTGGAGACATGCCTGTTGTCAGACTGGCTCTAATGGCTGCCATTCTGGGTAAGGGAAAAAGACCTGAGATACACTATTAGGGGACCAGCCATGGTTGCTGGTTCAGGAGTCAGTCCAAAGAGAGCCTGGACTGGAACAGACACTGTGTAAATAAAATTGAATTGGATTTGGAACAAAACTAGTGACAGAGGTTTGTCTGAGTAAATGAACTGTTACTGCTGGTGTTCTAACCTCCTGAGACCTTCATGTGCATCGTGTCCATGGACAATCAGCTGATCCAAAACCTCCAGAGGAGAGATCCAGGAGTCCTCGTCCATGTTCCTCCCTCCCAGCTCCTGCTCCATGACTTCTCTCTCCATAATCTCCTTCCGCAATCAGCACACAAACTTCTTGTTGATAGAGTCATCCATTTAAATTTGAAAAGCTAAATCTTTACTCGACTGATTCCTGTTCATTTACCTTTGTCTTCTTCTTTATGAAGAGTGCAGTGGTTTGGGGGAGAGTGAGGTCAAACAGAGCATCATATGGAAGCTTGGGACTCCGAAGAACATGAGCAAAACCTTCATCCATTAAATCAGAGGAAGCTGGGGTGAAGCAAAGTGAGTGAGGGTGGGCTGCAGAACTTAAAGAGGTGGGCTCATGGACAGGTGTGGAGGTGAGGAGCACAGTGGGCGAGGTGACCTCTGGAAACAGACAGGAAGTGGATTCAATGCTGGATCATTCTCATATACATGTGAGTGATGCTGTTGGGGACATTGCTGTTGAGGACCTGTGACTTCCTTGTCTGTGGATGGCTGCTCATCCACCCGTTGTCCTGGGGTCACCTGGTCAGTCAGAGATGTCTTAGGAGCTGTTGGAGGAAACTTCACACCTGTGGTTGATTGATGCACATAGGTTAAATGTATCCACAGAGGGTGGCCAGTACGTCTCACAAAGTCTTACCTGAGATGGAGGTGGTCCTTCTTAACAGGTGGACGGGACCTGTACCTGCCTGTTCGGGAGGGGGCGTGGCCAAACCACAGAGGGAGGAGGGGCTCCAGGTGACATCATCAGCCTAAACAAAAGTGGACTCATGTTTTTGTCTTTCAATATCAAGACTTGTGGTCAGAAAAGTTAGGCTAAATTTAACATCACAACAAGAGATTATTTAATTAGACATGATGAGTTTGTGAAAAGATTTGTCATCGCTTATATGTGATCAATACAGTTGTCCTTTTGTTTTGAGGGTGTCTCATATCTGCTGTGATGTCGTACAGGTGACCCCTGAACTGCCTGAAGCAGCAGACACTCAAACTTAACAGTAAGATAAAGGGCCATGAGTTGGAGGACATGTGCGCCTCATCTATCATTCCTGTCCTTGTCTCTGCAGTTGTCAAGGTGGGGAGGGGAGCAGAGTCCACCCTGGACATCCTCCAACAATTGTATCAACAGTAGAGCAACAGATGTAGCCAATGAATGAAGTCAAGGGGGCGGAGCAAAAATCAGACCTGTATCAGAGTGTTGTTGACAGTCAGCTGTCTTCCTGTTGGAGGATAAGTTGGACTTCCTGTCACACAGAGCAGCGATCATATTTAAATTACGTTAACTTATGTGTAGCATTTCAAGGCATTTCAGGTATTTATTTATTCAGGTATTTATTTTCTTATTGTTTGCAATTTGACACTTCTAACACTGATTATTGACTCACTTATTATTACTTTTAAGTTATTACTTTTAAGTAATAACAATAGTAATGGGTAGATGAGTAAACAGCAACATAATTCTGAAGGCCACATCTAAATGAGAAACATTTGTGACAGACAGGAATGTCAGGAAGTGACATCTTTCCTTCACCTGAGCCGAGACAGAGTTGAGGGAGAGGAGAGGATGGTGGGGGAGGACCGAGTAAAGAGGAGCAGGAGGGAGGAGCTTCTCTGAAGGAGAACATGTCATCCTCACACGAGGACTCCAGAGGATCCAGAGACAGTCTAGAACACTCCATCACAATGTCATGGACTTCATAAGACTTCCACCTGAGTTCATGGGAAGGGGTGGAGCTCACATGATGATACTCTATTAATTGATCCATATTCTATGGCTCTAAGACTAACCTGGATGGGTCCAGCTCATAGTCCTGCGTCCCAGTTACCAGTTCTGGGTGAACCCGCACCAGTCCCAGCATTGGCTGACAGACAGGCAACAGTTAGAATCTGGTACCAGTACAAGGACCATTCTGGTCATAGACTGGCAGTCTACCAAGTGTGTTGGTCTGTACTGACCTTGACAACCTCCTGGAAAGTGTCCAGGTTCTCCTTCATGCTGTAGTGTAGTCTTAGGTAGGAGATAAAGGAACAGGGGAACATGCCATACAGACGGTGGAACAGAGAGTACACACCTGCACGGAGGTGGACCAGGTAAACCGCAGGAACCTGACCTGTCAGCCAATCACACCACAGATACAAGTCATTCACCTGGGACACATTTTCCCAAGCCCCAGTTTCTGATAGAACTGGTTTATTCTGAGAAAACTGGTTTGTTTCCGAGAGACCCGGATCGTTCAGAGCTTCAGCGATGACGTGGTGACTCTGGTTACTTTTTTGTGGTAAAGTAACGCAGTTATGTGATCAGTTTTTTGTTAGTTTGTAACAAGTAATGTGTAACTTTAAGAACTCCTCCAGATAAGAAGCGAGTCCGTAGTAACACTGCCACCTGTTGAGGTGTCATTGAACTAACAGCACTATAATACGTCTGTGCTACTTGGTTACCTTGGTTTGGGTTTGCTTTAAGTCATAACAGCAGTGGGCTTGAAAAAAATTCCTGTGTTGCCTGATTTTGTTTGGTGCTTCCATAGAGCCATTTGATCATATGTTCTGTGATGAAACAGACAATGTTAAATAAAACTGTGGAATATTGTCGCCTTTTTTTTGAGTGACTTCAGGAGGCTGAGTCAGTTCAGTTCAGTGTACGAGGCAAACGGCTTTTAATTTTTGGTGGCTTAAGTCACATTTGTTCTTAGGTAACTGGTTACTTTTCATCAATACAGTGGGACCTCTACTTACGAACGTCCCTACATGCGGAATTTTCAGGTTACGACACGGCTCAATGGGAAAATGTTTCCTCTTGTTACGAAAGAAATTTCAGGATACGAAAGGCAAAAATACGCTACCGCTGCTACTCGCAGCTCATGGAGTTTAGCGAACGTAAACATGCTTGTAGCTGCTTTGCCATTGGCTATCGCCTAGCATCTTCCTGTCATCCCATTGGCTAGGAGGGACATCAATATGTACAGGTATGTGTATATCCGAGCGTCGTCTTCATTTAACTTTTATTCGCTATGGACCCCAGGAAAGTGATGGAGAAAAGTGAAAAAGAAGAAAAGAAGAAGAGAGCTTTTTTGTCCATACAAACGAAGCAAGAAATAATAGAAAAGCATGAAAAAGGGATGCATTTGGTTGATCTCGCCAAAGAATATGGCCATAATACATCGACGATCGGCACGGTATTTAAACAAAAGGAAGCCCTAAAAGCTGCGACTCCCTCCAAAGGACTCTCTGTCCTTTCAAAGGGGAGGTCGGCAGTGAATGATGAGATGGAAAGGTTGTTACTCGTGTGGCTAAAGGAGAAAGAGATCGCTGGTGACACAGTGACTGGGGCTATAATTTGCAAAAAGGCAACCGCCATCTATAATGACCTGGCGACGGAGGATGCAGGTGAGGGAACTTCGGCGCAAAAACGACACCAGGAGTTTAAAGCATCGCGTGGGTGGTTCGAGAAGTTCAGGAGGACTGGAATTCACTCTGTTCTTCGCCATGGTGAGGCATGTAGCGCTGACCACAAAGTGGCTGAAGAACTTGTGCAAAAACTCAAACAATTGGTGATTGATGAAGGCTACGTTGCACAGCAAGTTTTTATGATTTATTAAAAAAAATTATGTCCGAATGTTTGGGGGCTTGGAACGAATTAGGGCATTTACATTAAAAACACGTCTCTACTTACATAATTTTCAGGTTCCAAAACAACTTCCGGAACCAATTAATTTCGTAAGTAGAGGTCCCACTGTAGTAACATTGTAAACTAATTAACTACTTCCCAAAGTAACTATACCCAACACTGCACAAAAGTTGGCTTGTTAACGCTGAGCTAGATTTTTAGATGTTTATGTGTTTACGTGTGTGTATTTTACCAGGATTTTTGTAGCTCCAGGAAGTTAGTCGTCCAAACACATCAAAAAAGTCGAAGATGTGTTGTTTCCCAGCCTGAGGGATCATGGGTAACAAAGTGATGAGGACCAAAAGTGCTGTGATCAAAACCACAACATCTGCATCTGTCTGTGGGATGGACAGATGGACAGGCAGACTTTGAGACTTTATATGCCCATGTGCAGTATCTCTATGAGTACTGTGCGATGTTATCAGGGGACCTTGAGGCAGCGCAGCAGTGTGGTGAGGAGCGGCAAACGGCTGATATGATGAACCCAAGGAGGCTGCCTTCTCACCAGGTGACCCAGCAGGGTCACAGTCTCCAGTCGGCTTCCAGGTCTGTTAAGAGACTCATTCAGCTTCTCTAGCAGGATCTGGAAGGATGAAGATCGCATGCCTCAGTCTGCTGTGGGCTGTGTGTGTGTGCGTGCGTGTGAAACAACCTTATGATGAGGTTCTCTGATGGATGACAGCAGAACAACGGCCTGAGATGAAGAGGAGTCCAAGTAATGCTCCACCAGTGATGAGACAACAGCACCTCCTCTGTCTGACATGAGACACTGCAGGTTACAATACAGCTGTTCTCTTTCCCAGCCAGTACCATACACACTAAACTATCACAAACTCCTATCAGAGCACCTGCATACTCACCTGTACTCAGTAGTTGATTCAGCTCTGCTCTGACTTGCTCCACCTCTAGAAGTTCTGGACTGTCCACTAGGAGCAGGAGCTCAGTGATACTCACCTGCTCCCTGGACATGATTTACCCCTGGACACACACAATATGTTTTTACCCTGATCACAACAAAGCTCTCTTGAGTGTTACAAAGGTCATTGGATCAATCCCAGCCCTCAACTTGTCTCTGAGTAAGATACTGAAGGCTGAAGCAGCTCCTGAAGCAGCATCTTCAGAATGTGAATGTGGATTCCTCATGAGCATAGGTCACCCTGTATGTCCTCTGTCACCAGTGTGTGAGCGTGAGTCTGAGCAAGGGGACGTAAATGAGTTTAAATAGTTTCATGAAATTATCATCCAATAATTGTGAAGACTGTTTTTGGAAAGGCTTTGGCTCAGTCGAGTACAGTTCTGATCCAGCATGTGGAAGTGTCCCAAAATGAAATGCTGGAATCCGTTTCTCTCACTTGTGTAGAATTATGTTAAAGGAAATTCCAAGTTGTTCACCCAGAATGTTTCTATAGTTATATGTCCAACTAAGCACACGCGCGCGCACACACACACAGTTTCTGTTGTTAATGTGACAGCGTTCAAAATACTGTACTTAATAAGGCGTTTCACTGAACAAGCTATTTTTTATGCCTTTACAGTTTAAAGATTTACACGTCAGTGCCTGCTGGTCAGAGGCTGTTATGTAACGGTTTTGACGTCACAGTTACGGCTAGCTTCGTTTGGGCTAAATGTTTGCATGCTGAACTGCAGTTATGCTAAGCTAACATGTTAACAGTAGGAGCGTCGTACTGCTACGCCGACTCGCAGTTGAGTGACCGGCTGACAGCGTCACTGCCCCGCCTGCAGCCAGCCGATAAGTTCCAAAGCTCACGAAGACACCGACAACGGTGAAGCTGGAAAATTCAGCGATGAACATGAAGTTTGAACAAGTATTTTACCTTCAGACTTGTTGATCGAGGCAGGGCGCAGCCATATTGAGCAACATCAGACTCCGCCCACTTGTGTAAGTTGACGCCCTGCAGTTGTCACGTGTTCACCAAGGTTGACCCTCAAACGTGTCGTTAACTTATGGAAATTTACATCTTGACTTTATCAGGACGTAAATTTGTCTGGATGTCAAACGCGTGACCACTTTAATTTCGAACTGATCTGAACCCACATTGATTTTTAATCTAAATCATTCAAAATGATTCATGTAAAGTGGTGCAGAAGCCTGTTAGTAAAGCTTTGGTCATTTTCAGAACATTGATAACCAGCCTTGATAAAATGCTAGGTTAATTTCTGCTTGAACTGGTTGGATAAATAGAAGTTGCAGCTTTGTAGAGAAGTGCTGGAAGCAGGACAGTCTGTGATCAGCCTGTTTACTGAGTGTAAAGAGCAGCTGGGACTCTTCTCACCACCCTCATGTTCTCAGGTTAACCCTGAGGGTCACTTGCTGTGCTCATGTGTGTGTTTCTAAATGAGTGCTCCTTCGCCCTGGACAACTTGACAAACTCCTTCCTCCATCCTTCATACTTTTTGGCTTTGATCTGTTCTTTCATGTCTTCTGAACTTTCAGCATTGAAAATGATTCATGAAGTTTGATGGACTCACGGGGAACCTGAAAGACACGCCTCCAGGTTCCCCTGGCTCAGCATAAAAACAGCAGGAGGGGAGAAAGGGCACACACGCAGGTGAGCAGGCAGACAGGTAATGAAGATGCTATTGGTGGTTTTGGTGACATTATGGTTGGATGCAGCAACATCAGCAAAGGTGAGTCTGATAATATTCATGAGTCAGTGAAGTCATTGTCAGGCCATCAACAAATTAGAACCCATCTTTAAACTGTACGTGTGTGTATGCGTATTTATGTGTGTATCTGTCTGTGCTTGTGTATCTCTGTGTGTATTTATCTGTGTTTCTGTGTGCATTTATGTGTGTGTTTTGTGCGTATCTGTGTTTGTGTGTGTGTTTGTTTCTATCTGTGTGACTATCTGCATATGTGTATATCTATGTTTGTCTATATCTGACTCTATGTGTTTGTTTGTATCTGTGTGTGTGTGTTTGTATCTATTTGTGTTTGTGTATGTCTGTATCTATGTGTGTTTGTGTCTATCTGATTATCTGTGTATCTGTGTGTATCTGTGTGTTTGTGTGTATTCCTGTGAGTGTATCTGGCTATCTGTGTTTGTGTGTGTGTCTCTGGATGTGTCCGTATGTATCTGTATTTGTATGTTGGTGTGTATTTGTGTGTGTATCTGCATATGTTTGTGTGTATCTGCATGTGCTTGTGTGTATCTGTGTGTATTTATGCGTATCCATGTGTGTATCTATGTGTATTTGTGTGCATGTGTGTTTTTATGCATATATGTGTGTGATCGGACTATCTGAATTTGTGTGAATCCATGTGTGTATATATATGTTTTTGTGTGAATGTGTGTGTTTGTGTGTATGTGACTGTGTGTACTGTGTGTGTATGTTTGTATCTGTGTGTGTTTGTGTGTATCTGACTCTATGTGTGTGTTTGTGTGTATTTGTGTGTATCTGACTCTATGTGTGTGTTTCTGTGTTTCTGTGTATGTGTGTGTTTGTGTGTAGCTGGGTGTGGTGCAGACAGAGGCGGGGCTGGTGGAGGGGAGGACCCACAGGATGGGCTTGTTCAGGACTGTTGAAGTCTTCAAAGGCGTCCCCTTTGCTGATGTCCCCAGAAGGTGGGAGAAACCAAAAGCTCACCCAGGATGGAGCGGTAAGTGACTCTGACCTTCAGAAGCAAAAACAGATGTTTAGATATTTCATGAATCTGACTGATGATGTAGGTGAATGTTCTCAGTTGTCAAGGTTGAAGAACTTTTCTCTTCAGCTTCACACATCAATTGGATGTTCTTGTGGTTTGTTGAAGATGTTTGTTCTCTCTTCCAAGAGGCTTCTTCAGCCATGAGTGACTGGTGGAATTCTGTGCTGGTATAATGAATCCACTTGTTAGTGGACATTGATGGTCATTAGCAATTTTGACTCATCAGGTGCTGTTGGGTGCTTATGACTGTGAACGTTTCTGGAAAGGCAACCCAGGAGAACATTGAAGCTGTATGAGAACTGGTGCCTAAGCCTCCTCCTCTGTTCAGTGATGGCCTCTATTAAAATTGAAAGAACATCACTATCAGGGCTTCCTTGAATTTCAACCAGTCACTTAGAGCAGAAGAAGCCTCTTGGATGAAAGGAGAAACATCTTCCTGAAACTCACTAAGAAGTCCAGCTGACCTATTTCTGAAGAGAAGATTAAAGATGTGATGTTTGATATAAAAACTTCCAGATAACCACGGTGCTCTCCTTTCCAGGAATCTTGAAGGCAACAAAAGCTCAAGATCGTTGCCTTCAGGTGAACCTGCTTCAGACAAAGACCAGAGGAAGTGAGGACTGTCTTTACCTGAACATCTTTGTTCCACATGGGGGTCAAGGTAACACACAGATTCACACACATGTAAAATAAATTGCTTTGGTGTTGTGCTGTAGTTGGTTGACTATGTTGTCATCAAGGCTGCCGCTGTTAGCAGCCAAAATGCAAATGGTGGCTTACAGCAGGAGCGTTCTGTGTTGATGACAGTTTCCACCAACCTCCCTGTGATGGTCTACCTGTTTGGAGGAGCCTTTCTGCTTGGAGCATCCAATGATGTGGCCGTTCTTGGAGATTCCCTGTATGATGGGAAGGAGATGGCCGACAGGGGTGGAGTCATAGTCGTAACTGTGAACTATAGGGTCGGTACACTAGGCTTCCTGAGCACCGGAGATGCTCGGCTGCCAGGTTTGTTTATGTAAAGCTCCCATGCTTTCCCTCATTGTTCCACACCAGCTTCAGAAAAATGCTGGTTCCTTCCTCTCTTGAGCAGGTTCTAAAAGTTACTGGTGCTTTGAGGTCGAGTCCAGTTGGCAGGAAATCTTTTTTTCTTTGGCAGTGATTGTCTTACCTGTCAGGTAACTATGGCCTCTGGGATCAGCATGCAGCCATTTCCTGGGTCCGTAGGAACATCCGGGCATTTGGTGGAAACCCTGACAACATCACCATCTTTGGCCAATCAGCCGGAGCCGCCAGTGTCAGCTACCAGGTCAGAAGCTTCTAACGTTGAACTTGCCAGCCAGTCAGCAAATGCTCAGACAGTGTTTCTTTAGTTTTGATGACAGATTGACTATGCTAGCCAGGGTATCATCATTGTGAATAACTAGATTAACCACGTATGATGGATGGAGGAATGGGGAGATGGAGGAATGGGGAGATGGATGGATGGATGGATGGATGGATGGATGGATGGATGGATGGATGGATGGATGGATGGATGGATGGATGGATGGATGGATGGATGGATGGATGGATGGATGGATGGATGGATGGATGGATGGATGGATGGATGGATGGATGGATGGATGAGTTAGTCGGACCAGTCAGATCTTTGGTGGGGTTTTCTGACTGGTCTTTGGTTTAGGGTTGGGGGACTCACTGGTGTGGCAGCTCGCCCAGAGAGGTGCTGCTGTGGATGAAAGGAATAATCCCAATTTCTCTCTCAGATGTTGTCTCCCTACAGTAGAGGATTGTTCCGCAGAGCCATCTCACAGTGTGGCGTGGCACTCAGCCCCTGGGCTCTGCAGAAGAACCCCATGGCTCTCACCAAGAAGGTAGAACCACCTGTGTTCTTGTTGATTTCATCACCACCATTGATGCTCACCATGACTTCCGTGAACCTGCTCTGTGCAGATCGCTCGGAAGGTGGGCTGCTGGAGGAGCAATGAAGATGAGATGTTGACCTGCCTGAAAATGAGTGACCCCAGTGGTCTTACCATGGCTGGGAAAATTGACGTGTTGCTTCTTCTGGGAAAAGGTCAGAGCAGGAGCAATACAGAGACAAAGAGTCATTACCAACCCCCCTATTGGGTGCCCTGAGCACTTTAGATCATCGTCCTGAAGCTTCTCAGACACACAGATATGAACTGTTTTACTTAAAAACTGAAAAAATAAATCTTTTTTTTTTTTTTAAATCAACTATAATTACCAACTATTTGTTATTAAATCTATGGACTCGGTATAAATCCAGCTAACCTCAGGCTCCGTTCCCTCCATTACCTCTCCCAGGTGTTGTCATGGATCTGCTAGAACTGGCTCCGGTGGTGGATGGGGACTTCATCCCCGATAATCCCAGCAGGCTTTTCCACAACGCTGCACGCTTTGACTACATGGCAGGCGTAAACAGCATGGACGGTCACTTCTTTGCTGGAGTGGATGTTCCAAACATCAACACTAGGAATGAAACGACAGTGTGAGTACTGAGCAGAACCAAGACCCTGTTCCTGGAAGAAGAGCACAGACATAGTGGCTCTGTCAGAAAGACCCTACTGCTGTCACAAGTTCCTGATTGTTTGATTGTGGTGGTCCCTCATCAGCTCTCAGGTGAGGGGGCTCCTGGCGGGTCTCACCAAAGAGAAGGGCAGCGCTGCCGTCGACTCCGCCTTTGGCGTTTACTCGGCTCACTGGGGGTCAGCTCCAGAACAAGCTATGGTGAAGAAGACAGTGGCTGACATTGAGACTGACTTCCTGTTCCTGGTTCCTACCCAGCTTGCACTGCAGCTCCACGCTAACAACAGCAGGTCTGCCCTGATTGGTCCAGTCCATTTCCAGTGACTTAAGCAATAACTGAGGTAATGTTTTTGTTGTCCAACAGTGGAGCCCGCACCTACTCATATCTGTTCAACATGAAGACTCGTATCCCAGGGTTCCCAGCTTGGGTGGAGGCAGAACACGCTGAGGACCTACAGTACCTGTTTGGAAAACCCTTCTCAATGCCGCTGGTCTATTTCCCACGACATCGAGATCTGTCTGGCTACATGATTGCATACTGGACCAACTTTGCCAAAAGCGGGTAAACTCCCATCATACTCTGCAAATGCACATCTCCTACATCAGTTCTGCACTGGTAAGTGCTGGTGCTTACTGACTGCCTGACTGAGTGTACTACAGTCAACCAATTAGAACTGCTTGAGTGTACCTAGAGCAGGGGTGGGCAAACTTTTTGGCACAGGGACCAGATTGACTTTAAAAATTTGACACACAGACCAGGCTAGCACCAGGTGGATACATATCAAACATAAAAAAAGGCATTACAGTGGTATAACGTACATTAACTTTTAGTGGGAACAGTGTTGTTGATCACCCGTTTTTGTCAGTGCATCAAAGTCCAGCATCAGTTTTGTTGTGGCAATTCTCAGAACAGATCTGAGGTGTTCATCACTCGCTGGGATCTGTGGGGTGCTTTGTTGGTTTTCATCACACTAAAAGTCTGTTCACACACATACATAGAGACAAATAACACCAGCATCCTCTGTGCCATATTTTGGATGTTTGGAAATTTTGCTGCGCTTAATGAAGCATAAAATTCACCCAGTTTAACAGAGTTAACCTTCTCCTTCACAACAGTGTGACATGAGAGATCAATCAGTTATAATTGCAACTCTTCTGACACTGTTTCAGGATCTTGTGTAAGGGACATGAAACCAGCTGAAGTTAGTTACTATTTTTCCCAAATCAGAAAACTGACAGCAGAATTCTTCCTGCAGATCATCCAGTGATTTCTTGTAGTTTTGCCCATGTCAAGGGGCCTCTTTCAGTGTCGCCAGTGTGGGGAAATGAGCGAATGACTTGTTTGACATTTGCTTTAAGAATAAGGTGAGCTTGGTTTTGAAGGTTCTGACATTTGTGACATTTGTCTTTCCCTTTTAGCTTTGCGTTCAGCTCAGTCATGTATGTCAGTATGTCCACAGCAAAAGCTGAATCATAAAGCCAATCTGTGTCACTCAGCTCAGGAAAATTGTCCGCTTTCTCAAAAATGAGATAATCTCCTGTTTGAGCTCCCACATTTGTTGATACACTTTCCCCAACCTTAACCAACGGACATTAGAACAGGACATTAGAACAGTAAAGTAAGTTTTACAACTGGTGTAGTCAAGTTGCAATACAGATTTACACATTGCTTCCTGGTGGATTATGCAGTGGAAGAAAATTACTTCCTGCTCAGGGTTTCACCCAGTCCTGGATTCTTTTGAGCAATCAAACATTTTTTCCAGTCAGATTTGGCAATCAATCTGTGGTAACATTGGTAAACGTACTCCAAGGTAGCTTGTGCCTTTCCATGGCCACTGACACGCTGTTTTACAAATCCTCTCCCCTCGTTTCCCCCTTTGGGTATTCTATGTTCAAAAACCCCTCTGTTAGGGTTAGGGTTAATCCCTCATAAAAATTAATAGCTGAGCGATGTCCTTTATGTCATTATTTTCATCCAGTGCCAATGAATATAATGTAAATAGCTCGGCTTGTTTGTTTAGCTTGATAGCTAAATCTTCGTCAATTAGCTCAACACGTCAAGTCACTGTCCTGCATGATAAGCTTATTTTTTTCAAATTTGTTCTTGCTCTAAGGACACAAAATAGCCACTTTCACTACCATGGACTCTTTGAGAAACGTTCCTTCGAAGAATTGCTTACTGGCTTACACTCAGCACTCACTGTTGACTTTTTTTTTTCTTTGGCCCACTCGTTGCCACTCATTGCTGCAGACGGGTTCAGAACATTACCAGTGTGATAACAGAGTAGCACGTGCTTGGTAAAATCAAGTCAATCTATCACTGTATGTAATTCACCACTTGGTGAAAAAGGAAAAGGCTGATTTGAGCAATTCTATACCAATCTTTGGATGAAAAAGGCAAACGGGCCAGATCTGGCCCACAGTCCATAGTTTGCCCACCCCTGACCTAGAGCCTAAACTGGTCTGAATTGGACTGATGCTAGTCTGTTCTGGTTTAAACTGTTCAGGTGAGCGAATCCTTTTTTTTTTCTTGAGTGCAGTTTGTGGTCAATCTTTACGATCTTAACTGTTCTGACCCAATTTAATAACTGCTGTCTCATCTTTTCTAGAGATCCCAACAGTGGCAACAGTAAAGTCCCAGCTCTGTGGCCCCCATTCACCAAGTACCACCACCCCTATCTGATCATCAACCATAAGATCTCCAAGTCCTCCATTGGGTACAATCCTGGGTTCTGCTGGGTTCTACTGGGCTCGTTTTTTCTTCTGTGTTGTAATGATTTGTGTGGTCTTCAGGTATGACCTGAGGTCAGATCATGTGTTGTACTGGAGAGACACGTACAGCCAACTGCCGTCAGTCCACCAGGAGGAAGAAGTCTGTAATCTAAGACAAGGATCTTAGAGGTTTCAGCAACCACATTTACCATTAAAACCTGCTGTTGACTGACCAGTGTGTGAACTGTCTGATTTCCATCTCGGAAAGCGTCTGCCATCACTCCAGACTCCGCAAAAAAATGCCCTCTTACTTTCGAGATCATGAGAAAAGTAAAGAACCTAAAAATGAAAAATTCATTTTTGATTTTAAGAATTATTTGTGTTGAATCCTGTTTAGAGAGAATATATCAATATTAGCTCCCCACATTGTTCAGTCATGTATGTTTGAAGAGTGTGTCTATTGTGTTTCAAGCCCCGCCCACTAATGTTCTGCCCACAGTACTTTGGCTATTTTGGTCAATGGCGGTTTTACTTTTAGCGCCTTTTTTAAAAAATCAACACAAGTTAAGGATCAGATATATGTTTTTAAATCTACATTTGATTAAACTGAAGTGGAGAAACCAGAGTGGAGGAGGGGCGAAATGCTCAACAACTTCTGCATTCATGTGATGCAACAGAGCAAAGACAGGAAGTTCAACGCTCTTCTGAGGAGGTGAAACACAGCTGGAGGAGCAGAAAGAGAAGGAACACGGAAGGAGTAGAAGTTAGAAAGAAAGAACATCAACGAGAGGTAAATACTGACAAGAGACAACAAACCAGGGTTGGGGGAGGCAAGGAGTTATCATGGAAGAGGACATCAGGAAACAGGGGATGCTCTACCTGCAGCAGCAGAGGTTTGGAAAGGTAAGAACATCTCTACACGGAGAGATAACTGTAAAGCTAATGCTAATGAAAATATCTGAGAGACGGAGTCATTTCATTTTTGCAGCAAACTTTCAAACTAACTTCTTACATTATTGCCTCTTCCTCATTAAAACTGATGTGCAACAATTTTCTTAACCACATTTTTAACACATTCAAGACACTAGTTTTGGATTCTCCCTTTCATTTTAGCCCAATAAACAATCACATTTAATTGAGGTTTTATGAATTTATTTGAAATCTTTTTAATTTTTGATTTTTCTAAGTACAGAAAATCATATGAAGCATTTGCAATATTCTGTGTATTTAGACTCATTTAACTCTAGCTAGATGATTTACACATACACACTTACAATTTCACTGTAAATTTCACGACTACAACCCAAAATGAGCATGCTAATGAACAAATGATGGTTAGCATCATTCTAGCTCTGCTATGTGACTACTTATACAAGAAAAAATAAAATACTAAAATATATAATCAGCTTTATAGAATAAAATTAACACCTAAACCACAGCTTAAACATTCAGAGCCCAAGACAAAGTATTGGATAAAAAGTGTGAGTGATGGACTATTTCTTGTCTCTCATAGAGGTGGAAGCGGGTGTGGTGTGTCCTTTACAGAGAAAATTCCTGTTCTGTCTCCAGACTGGAATTCTTTGTATGTAAAGATGGAGGAAGTGTGGAGAAGAATGACAGGAGCCTCCGTAAACAGCTGGAACACAAGAAGGTGGAGAAGTTAGCATGCTAACCCTGTAGCTAGTTGTCACCTGTGTGTAAAACTCATCTGAAGGTTGATGAATTCCAGGTGATCCGTCTGGCCGACTGCATCCGCGTGTCTGAGCTGGAGCTGGATGGATGTCCCAGAGACACAGGACCATTCCTTATCGAGACCACAGAGAAGATTTACGTGTTTGCTGTACACAGACAGCAGCTGGACGACTGGACACACAAATTGTGTGAGGTTGCATTTCCTGTAGGTAAACACACTCTGAAACACCACCAAAATTCAGCACCTTCTGGGGACATCACCTTCAAATTCTGGGGACTTAAAGACTTCAGGCTGAATAGTTAATATTTGTCTGAGCTCTGAATCAGACAATATAATTAAAGTTAGATTTAGAATGTAAACAATTGAGGGTGGCACCACTCCAGCCTCTGTACTGTTTACCTGTGAGTGGTCATCAGGTCACATGACAGGGTCATGTGATGTGTGCGAAATTCTCCATCTCTGCTGATTGGTGGGAAAATCATCTCTGACACAATGACAGCTAACAAGAGCAAACTGGTGGTTGCCATGGACACAAACTGTCTGACCTCCAATGATGATTATGGTTCTGCAAAAATAAGAATAGTTTTCAAACATCTTTAAAATTGTTGATCAAACTAACTCACATCTGTACTTCCTGTTTCTGACTGTCTGACTGTGTGTGTGTGTGTGCGTGTGTCTGTGGGGGGGGGGGGGGGGGGGGGGGGTGAAGATGAACTGGACAGAAACTAGCGTGAAGAGAAGTCTGCAGAGAGGGCAACAACCGGACAATGAAGAAGGAATGGAGGACAATTCACTGTACAGTGGAAGGGAGATGGGTAAACTAGGCTGTCTGTCT
Organism: Takifugu rubripes; assembly: GCF_901000725.2. NCBI lineage: Eukaryota > Metazoa > Chordata > Actinopteri > Tetraodontiformes > Tetraodontidae > Takifugu > Takifugu rubripes. The sequence continues at coordinate 6,327,665 of NC_042305.1, forward strand.
CTTATTTTAGATCTTACACAAGCACTTTTCTGTTTTCAGTCACTACTTCCTGTCACACTTCCTTTCTGTCACTCTTTAAACACAACAGCTAAATATAGCTTCAGATTACCCAGCCCCTAACCCTAACCATCCCAACTAACCCTGAGCCCTGACTTTGATCTAACCTGTTTCTAACCTCGACCTTAAATCAGCTCTGAACCCTCAAACAGTCCTTTGAAGTTGGAAGGAGCAGTTAAACTGTCCTCACTTTGCAAGTAGAATGAGGAGTTTGGTACATAATATACAGTGTGTGTTGTGTCAGCTGATTATAGTGTGTGTGTGTGTGTGTGTGTGTGTGTCAGTGTGTGAGTTCAGAGTGTGTATTCGGAGGACCAAGGCGTCTGACCGCTGTAGATTGAAGGGAGATTACCTGCTGCGTGCTGATGTTGATGCTCTGCTCCTGATTGACATGGCCAGAGAAGCAGTTCTCACCTGGCCCTACAGATACCTGCGGCGTTTCGGGCGGGACAAGGTCACACACCACACTAACCGTCTAGCTAGTCTGAATTTTGAAACAAAAGTTTTGCTTGATGCAGACTCTGACTCTGTTCTTTCAGTCTTCTTTTTCCTTCGAGGCTGGGCGGAGGTGCGATTCCGGCGAGGGCAGCTTTGAGTTTGACACTAAACAGGGCAACTTCCTGTTTAAGGCGGTGGAAGCTGCCATCAACTGTCAGCGGACCCTTCCTCACCAGCAGGTCTCCAGAGTCTCCAGGGGGAGCCAGGCAGGTACAGAGATGCATAAGGACCAGAACCAAAACCTGAACCTGCTCCCACCATTGCCCCTGCCACGCAGCCATGTCCCACAATGCCCTGCTGCTCAGGTCAAAGCATCACTTCTTTAGCATATTTTTAAAATGATCACATGACCAATGTGGCCATTTGTCTCTGCAGACAGCCGATGGCGTCTACAGCATGGTGACGGAGCCTCTCAACATTCCCACGATGCATCACAAAGACAGCTCTGCTCCTAATCAACACCAACATCGCCCTCTGCAGGTAGAAAACACAAAGAGCGTCACACCTTCACAAAGATGGACACATTGCAGTCCTTCTCCAGCAGTCTACATGCATGGATGCATGATGGATGGATGATGGATGGATGGAGAGATGGATGGAGGGATGCTGGGTGGAGAGATGGGTGGGTGGATGGATGGATGATGGATAGAGGGATGGTGGATGGATGATGGATGGATGAATAGAGGTTTTGGAGTGTTGGGATGCGACATCAGAGTTGTTAATATTTGTTTTTTTTTGTCACATGACCCTTCAGCAGTGTCACCTGGAGCCTCCCACTGATAAAACTTTGACCTCTGTGAAGAGTCTGAATCTAGATGTGCGCAGTGGTCCCGTTCCTCGGAAGAATCAGGTGAAGATGATCTCAAGCTGCCCCCTCCCTCAGCCCAGCACAGATACTGGTCCAGGATCAGGATCTGGCCCCCAGAGCAGAGACCAGACCTACTCCCAGGTGCAGGTGTCTGCTGCTGCAGAGGTGGGAGTCAGAAGGGAGTGTCTGATCCCTCCTGAGCCAGAGTACTCTCTCCCATTTGACACAGTTACAGCCAACGTCCTTAAGGCAGGTCGGACTCCTGGCCCCACAGAGTCTGTCACAGACCCGCTCTACGACAGCATCGATGAGACACTGATCAGAAACATCTTTCTGAGTGATGGAGGTCAGTCAGAGTGCAGGAAGGTGGAGCACATCTATGATGAGCCCGAAGGCTGTGCTGCCCCCACCCTGCAGAAAGATCATGCCTCAGTGTATGATGACCCGGAGGAAATGAGAGGGGACGCCTGGAGGATCATGGGTACAGCTGCTGACCCCAAAAGCCAAGACCCCCTTTTCAACCCCGACGGTGACTATGCTGTCCCCAAACGACTACAGAGGAAACTTGCTGATATCCACAGCACCACCAAAGAAGAAAGAGTTCAGGAGGAGGAGCCACAGCATGAGCAGACAGCGGACTCACAGGGTTCACCCTACAGCAACGTAATGGCAAACGTGAAGTGCTCATCCGTCAGTAAAACCAATGACTGAAAAACAGTCAGTAAAATCGATGACACTTCATATCCCTCTGGACCTGACCAATAATCACTAATTCCTGTCAGCCTGAGGAGAATCAACATTGATCTTTCTTTTGTCCAGCTGATTCATTTTTTGTTTAAATGACAGAAAATATTTTATTTTTCTCTAGTTCAACAATCAGCTGGAAGTGAACATCATATAGACTGAAGTTGTAATCAATAAATCAGTGGATTCTGATCTGAAGTGAATGTTTGTCTTCTGGGTGGAGAAATGAATTATCAGGGATCCCCTCAACAAACAAGACAGAACTCCAGTACATGTGTGACAACAGCACCAGTACATGTGTGACAACAGCACCAGTACATGTGTGACTACACCACCAGTACATGTGTAGACCGCTCCGCTCTCAGAATGCTGGTCTACTTGTGGTTCCCAGAGTTTCCAGGAGTAGAATGGGGGGCCGAGCATTTAGCTACCAGGCCCCCCTGCTATGGAACCAGCTCCCTGTCCAGGTACGGGAGGCTGACTCCTACTTTTAAGGTCAGACTCAAAACCTACCTCTTTGAAAAAGCTTATTGTTACTAATTCAGTAGTTCCAGTCACTATCATAGACAGACAAATTATCATACTTAGGGGGTCGTCTAATCGTTAGGTCACATCTTAGTTATGCTGTTATAGGCCAAGGCTGCCGGGGTCCGGAAACATGATCACCTGACAGGCCTCTGTCACTCCACTGGGTCATGGTTTCCTCTCCTCTCCTCTCCTTATCAAGCAGACTAGTTATGCTGATTCTTGTGTAGTTTTTCTGCTCCCCCCCCCCCCTCTATTTATTTACAGGTATCGCCGCCCTCGGAGCTGCATAATGACCTCCGGCCCCGCTGAAGTGATTGTGCATCATATTTTTTGTGTGTGTTTCTGTGCTCTGTGCCTCTCCTCTCCCTCTCCTCTCCTCTCCTCTCCCCCTCCTTCTCCTTTTCCTCTCCCTCTCCTCTTCTTTCCTCTCTTCTTTCCCCTCCTCCTCCTTCTCCTCTCCTCTACCTCCCCTTCACTCTACTTCTCCTCTCCTTTACCCCTCTCCTCTCCTCTCCTCTCCTCTCCTCTCCTCTCCTCTCCTCTCCTCTCCTCTCCTCTCCTCTCCTCTCCTCTCCTTTCCTCTCCTCTCCTCTCCTCTCCTCTCCTCTCCTCTCCTCTCCTTTCCTCTCCTCTCCTCTCCTACCTATCCTATCCTCTACCTGTCCTCCCCCTTCTCCTCTCTCTTTACCCAGCCGGCCATCAGCAGGAGGGTCCCCCTACATGAGCCTGGTCCTGCTCAAGGTTTCTTCCTGTTAAAGGGGAGTTTTTCCTTGCCACTGTTGCTTGTCTGGGGTCAGGCCCTGGGATTCTGGAAAGCGCCTTGAAACAATTTTGATTGTATAAGACGCTATATAAATAAAGATTGATTGATTGATTGATTGATTGATGTGTGACAACACTAGTACATGTGTGACAACACCACCATTACATGTGTGACAACACCACCAGTACATGTGTGACAACACCAGTACATGTGTGACTACACCACCAGTACGTGTGACAACATCCAGTACATGTGTGACAACACACACCAGTACATGTGTGCCGAGACCACCAGTACATGTGTGACAACACCAGTACATGTGTGCCAAGACCACCAGTACGTGTGACTACACCAGTACATGTGTGACAAAACCACCAGTGCAAGAGAGGAACAAGCGAACAGCAGTGATGGTCAGTGATTCTAGCTGATACACACGTGATTTACAATGATTGCTTCGGGCCCACAAGCTCGTCGCAACAAGCACACAGTTCTTTTTATCGAGTGGAGGAACACAGATACACACACACACACACACACAGAGAGAGTTTGTGATGTAATTGCTGTGTGTAAAACAGTACACTGATGTGTGTGTGATTGTGGACCACTGACCTGGAAGCTGAGTTTTCATCCTGAATTATCGTGAGGTCGTCTGTGTCCCACTTCCTGTTGACTTCAGCCTCTCCGGTTCTTTCTTACATGATTGTGTAGTGTTTTATTTTTATTTCAGATTTAATTTGAAGTTCTCTTAACCAACCCTTCTCTTGATTGTCAATTTTGTTTCAAAATGCTTCAATTCAGAAAACCACATTTACCATCTGCTTGAAAGCAAAAATACATAGAAATTATTTCTTTACATATCTATTTGTAGGTGTTATTGTCATTAGGTCTGTCTCATTTGTGTCTTTGATTCTGTCTTTGTTCCATCATGTTGTTCAGAAGTACTTCTGGTCCAGGTGGTGAAGTTACCAGTAGCAAAGTGCAGAAAGAAAATGAGACCAGGAAGTAGAGGAGCAGAGAGATCAGGAAGGAGCATGTAGATAAAGATATGGATGTCCTACACTACAGCAACCTGAGAATAGACCCACATCCCTCAGTAGACATTTTTCTCCAAACATTTGACCGTCTCCTTCAAGAGCTATCTTAATGTTCACGTCGCTGCAGATAGGACCATCACCACCACCAACAGCAGCACAGCTTCCCAGCATGCTCCGAGGTAACTGCTCCAGTGTGGTCCTGGTTGGTGTTTGGAGAAAGAAGCACCCAGCCCACAGACTGTGGAAATGGTCCCACCTTTGGGAGGGTGGAGTCTCCTCTGCCTCTTTTTACTTTCTTCTCATGTTTGGATCGGACATACTTGCCCTGAAAAAATGGTCCAGTCCTGTTTGCTGCAGCTTTGAGAGTCTGTATGGAGACTGAGGGGGAATCCACTGGCCTTGGCCCCGAGTGTGACATCGCAACATATCGTTGGGGGGAGGGGTCTCCTGGACACTGGTTCGCATTTTACCTAGGTTACTGCTGTCAATAAAAAATAAAACACTCTACCTTTGATCACAGATCAGCTCTAATCGTAGGCAAAACCCGATCACGACTGACGCGCTCAGGTGGGCGGAGCTTCACCTTCTTTGTTTATCCGTCAGCTTTCCTTTGACTTGTTTTGTGCTTTAGTTTTGGAATCGATCATTTAGGGTTGTTGGCCTCTTTGAAAGTGACGTCACTCTCAGGCGCGCCAGGGTGGTTTGTTGGTTGTGTACGAGCGTGAAGAAGATGCATTCTCGGGGACGCGCACAGCTCTCGCCTGTGTGCTCGAGCGCGCATGGAGGGATCGAGCGTCAGATCCAAGGACGGAGCGCGAGACTGCGAGCTGCAGGTCATCTCCATCATCACCATCACATCATCATCAGTCCGCGAGCGTCGCGCGCCCAAACCGAACCACGGCTGAAGCGAGCAGCTTTGTCCGCGCTTCTCTTAAAATATGAACAAACATTTGTATTAATTTTCTCATCGAATCCGGCAGAATCAACAGGACGTGATCAACAATGTCCGCGCGCATTTCTGTGAACCTCTGAACCAATCAACAAACGATTTTTAACCAATCAGAAAGTGAAGATTTGACGATCTTTAGAAGTCGTTGATCAAACCAAGCCAGGACACCCGCTGACGGTCGATGGAGAGACTGGGAACACTGGGAGGCTTCGCGTGATTTCAATAAATCTCAGCAGTGAAATAAGCAGGAGAGCACGCGACCGAACCAGAACCTGCAGCCCGACCAGCTGAAACAGTAAGACTTTTGTGAGCTTGAACACTCAGGGACACCTGACATTTCATCAATTACAACGTCATCTTCTGTAAAGAAAAGGGGGAACATGAAAATGAATTCAAAGTATGAATGTTGTGACGTCACTTTGTATACGTCACCAACCAGAGCTGCTAATGTCAATGCTAACATTGCTAATGTCACCTGCTGATGTATGAATAGCAACATGACAACTCAGGTCAATGTGTCCTCCTCAGCCACCGTAGGTCTCTGTCACGCTCCAGAGTGCTGTCTGTGTTCTCACCACTAGATGCTACTAAACCTTGCCCAATTGACCATCCAGTCTGGAATCTCCAGGCAGGAAATACTTTGATCGGGAAGTTTCAGAATCAGTGACTTTAGAAGGAATTTTTGAATGTAAAATAAAGGCTGGACCATAAAATAAAAACTAGGAACATTCTATACATCGTGTTCCTAGAGTTCATATTTCAGGTAGATCAATATTTGGAAGAGCAGGTTTTGGGTCAATTCTTCTTGGTTCTGGGTCAATAATAACAGTTCACTCTGGATTAGCAGTAACAGGAAAGACAATGGGTCTAAAGCCCAGCTAACCCTTGTCTTTCCTGTCGCCAGTGGAAGTTCGTGGCGTGCTTCTTCTGGCCATCCTGCAGTGCTGCTCAGTTGCTCGCTGCGGCTGTGAACCTCGCCTGGTGAACATTGGCGCCGTTCTGAGCCAGAAACGCTATGAGCAGGTGTTCAAAGATGCAGTGAGCCAAGCCAACACACTGTACGGGAGAGACAAATTCAAGATGAATGCCATCTCTGTTACTCATAAACCCAATGCCATCCAGATGGCGCTGTCGGTCTGCGAGGACCTCATCTCCAACCAGGTGAGTCAGCTAACCGTTCCACCTGGATTGCACTTTGCTAGTCTAAACATGGACTAATGGCAATTGAAATCCTATAGCAGCTCCTCCTGGTTCAGTTTTTCTCAACTCTAGTCACAGCATCTGTAAGAGCCCATAGTCTGACCTCCGAACCCACAACAGGGGCAGGAAAAACTGCCTTTAACAGGGAAAGGTGGAGAAAGGACTAGGAGAAGGGTGGAAAAAGAGCAGGACAGAGAGACAGACAGAGGAGGAAGAAAGAGAGCAATAGAGAGAGTAAAAAAAGAGCAAGCATTATCCATTCAGAAGCTGGAAACCAGTCAGGTGATCATGTCTCTGTACCCCGGCAGCCTCGACCTGTAGCACCATTGTGAAGATGATGCTAAATGAAGCTGCTCCTGTTCTAATTATTAGCATTATCTTAAGTAGTAAAATGACTAGCTATAGTTACTGACTGTAAACCTTCACTCCGAGGAAGGTTATCATCTTCATCTAAAGTAGAGGGATAGTCATCCTCCTGTACCTGGACAGGGAGCTGGTTCCACAGCAGGGGGCCTAATGGCTAAAGGCACGGCCACCCATTGTACTGTTAAAGGTTCTGGACCCAGCAGTAAACCAGCATTCTAAGAGCTGAGTGGTCTACTGGGATGATCTGATGTTAGCTTCTCCAGATATGATGGACCCTCTGAAGACCTAGAAGGTCAGGAGAAGGATTTTAGAAGCTATTCTGGATGTTATTCGCAGCCAAAGAAGAGAAACCAGTGCAGTCATGTGACCTCTTGTTAAATTAGCTGCAGCATCTTGGATCAGCTGTAAGTTCTGACAGAATTCTTCAGACCTTCTGATAACACAACAGTCCAACCTGGGAGAACAAATGCTGAAGAAGCAGATCATTCTGAGTCAGCCTGATCTGATGTTTGTAATGTTACACAAAAAAGGGCCCCAAAAAGGAGACCATTTATATAAGAGTTAAAGGTCAGATCCAGATCAAAGGTCACCCCAAAATTCCTCAGACAAAATAGAGGCCACAGAGATGATCCTCCAGAGTCATGATGAGATCAGCCAATCTGTTCCTGAGGAGTTCAGGAACAAAAACAAATTGCCTCAGTTTGGTCTGAGTGAGGAAGAAATAAATTTGAGACCATCCTGAAGTTTGACTGACTGTCCTGGTTCCTCTGGTGTCATAGACAAACACAGCTGAGTGTCTTCAGCATAGCTGTGAACATGTTCTCCTGCTGTTCACCAATGCTTCCTCAGGTAGGCAGGTAAAAAGAGAACAGGGCAGGTCCGAGTCCAGAACCTTGTGGAACTCCATGAGTAACCTATATTAAGAGGATACATCATGAAGAACCAAGTGGAATCAATCTGAGAATCTGACTTAAAGAAAACAAGTCACATGACACATGATGCAGAGAAAGCAGTTTAAGAGTGAAGTTGGTTATGAAAAGAAGAGCTGTTCGTTTAAGAGTAGCTAGTTGTAGGTGTTTCACCTACAATCTAAAGATGGAGGACAGTTCCTCTTTTCGCTGGTTGAACCAAATTGGGCCCACCTGACATCCCACTTGACCAGCTGTCAGATTACCAGTGAACAACTTTGCAACAGCATACACTCTCAGGATCACGTGTGTGCTGTTGCACTCACAGCAGATCTAACATATGTGCACACTTGTCCTGCAGGTTTACGCCATTCTGGTCAGCCACCCCCCTCAGTCCAATGACCACCTGACTCCCACACCCGTCTCCTACACTGCCGGTTTTTACCGGATCCCAGTGGTCGGCCTGACGACCCGTATGTCCATCTACTCTGACAAGGTAACATCATAACACCTGCTGACCCCTATCAAAGATTTCCTCCAGTTCTAACTCTAGCACTATCAGCTGACATTAGTTTAGCCTGCGATGTCAACTAAAGGAAACATTAGCTACACTAAAGAGCTACCTGTGTGACATAACCCTTCTGTTACCCATGGGGCTATGCCGTAGTATCATGCAGAGTTGGAGGTCAAGATATGATGGATATTAGAGAAGAGCTAAATTCTGCCCAGGTCCAGCTCGGGTGTAATCTGACTTTCATAGGACTCTTCCCTGGACACTTCTGACGTCACACTGTCAACTCACATGACACAACCAGAGATTAAATAATATTACAGCATTCAACAGTTTGCGGAATCTCAGAATTCATTGGATTTTCATACCAGCAGACCTTTTGTCCTGAGTGTTGGGGTTCTGGGTTGTGTCTGGCTTTGTCCTGCAGGGGGTGTTGTGGAGCACAATTGGTGGCAGCTGGCACTGCAGGCAGGCGCACCTGTAGGCAATTTACATCTTGCTGCCTATTTAAGCAGGTGGTGCCTGCCTGTCAGTGCTAGGTTGTCTGTTCGTCGTGTGATGGTGTCTGTTCGTCTTCCTCGTTGTGTGCTGGGTGTTTGTTCAGGTTCCCTTGTCACATGTTGGTGAGTTTTGGCTTCCCTCGTCGTGTGTTGGTGTTCTTTGTTTCCTGGAGGGCCGCTCCTGTTCCCTGTTACCTGGAGGGCCGCTCCTGTTCCCTGTTTCCTGGAGGGCCGCTACTGTTCCCGGGTTTCCTGTGCCCTGGAGGGCCGCTCCTGTTCCCTGTTACCTGGAGGGCCGCTCCTGTTCCCTGTTTCCTGGAGGGCCGCTACTGTTCCCGGGTTTCCTGTGCCCTGGAGGGGCGCTCCTGTTCCCGAGTTTCCTGTGCCCTGGAGGGCCGCTTCTGTTCCCGAGTTTCCTGTTGCCCTGGAGGGCCGCTTCTGTTCCCGAGTTTCCTGTGGCCCCAGAGGGCCTTGTCTGTTCCCAGGTGCTCGGCAGTCCTGGAGGGTTGCCCTCGTGTTCCTTGTGTTGCCCCCCCCCCCGTAAATAAAACCTGTTGACCATTCTACCACTGTGTCCTGGCCTGTGTTCGGGTCCGGTACAACCCCCAATCGTAACACTGAGACTGTGATCTCTATATGGCCTTGCAGAGCATCCACCTGTCCTTTCTGCGGACCGTACCACCATACTCTCACCAGGCCCACGTCTGGTTTGACCTCATGAGAGAGTTCCGTTGGAACCACATCATCTTGATTGTCAGTGATGACCATGAGGGGCGAGCGGCCCAGAAGAAACTGGAGACGCTGTTAGAAGAGAGAGAGACCAAGGTACAGATACAAGACATAAAAAACATAATGCATGACAGATACAAGAGATACGACCGATACAAGACACATTGCAGATGCAGGAGACACAATCAAAACAGGAGACACGAGAGACATGAGACACGAGCCATAAGGCATAACATACAAGAGACACAGCCAACAGGAGACATGACGAATACAAGAGACACGACCAATACAAGACACATTACAGATACAAGAGGCACGACGGATACAAGAGATACAACCGATACAAGAGACATGACAGACACAAGAAACATGACAGACATGAGACATGACGGATACAAGAGATACAACGGATACAAGAGACACGACAGACATGAGACATGGTGGGTAAAAGAGACCCGACTGGTACAAGAGACACGAGAGATATAAGGCATGACAGATAGAAGAGATACGGCAGACATGAGACGTGACAGATACAAGAGACAGGGCAGTCATGAGAACGATCGATACAAGAGACAAAACAAATACAAGAGACACAACCGATACAAGAGACTCAACAGACATGAAACACGACCAATACAGGAGAGACACAGCAGACATGAAGCGTGACAGATACAAGAGACACGACAAACATGAGAAATGACAGATACAAGAGACATGGCAGACATGAGACGTGGCAGACATGAGACACGACCGATACAAGAGACACGACAGACATGAAAGATGACAGATACAAGAGACACGATTGATACAAGTGACACGACAGACATGAGACACGACCGATACAAGAGACACGACTGATACAAGTGACACGACAAACATGAGACATGACAGATACAAGAGATACGACAGACATGAGAAATGACAGATACAAGAGACATGGCAGACATGAGACATGGCAGACATCACACGACCAATACAAGAGACATGACAGATATGAGACACGAGCGATACAAGAGACACAACCAATACATGAGACATGAGAGATACAAGATAAAGAACAGATGCAAGAAACACGAAACACGATAGATACAAGAAACAAAACAGATAAAAGAGACGTGACAGACACGAGAGACACGACAGACATGACAGACATGAGACACGACCGATACAAGAGACACGAGAGACATGAGAAATGACAGATGCAAGAGACCCAACAGATACATGAGACATGAGAGATACAAGAGACACGACAGATACATGAGACATGAAAGATACAAGAGACACGACAGATACATGAGACATGAGAGATACAAGAGAAAGAACAGACACAAGAAACACGAAACACGATAGATACAAGAGACAAAACAGATAAAAGAGACGTGACAGACACGAGAGACACAACAGACATGACAGACATGAGACACGGCCGATACAAGAGACACGAGAGACATGACGGACACGAGACACGACCGATACAAGAGACACAACAGACATGAGACATAACAAATACAAGACACATGACAGATATAAGAGACACATCAGACATGAAAAATGACAGATACAAGAGACACGACCGATACAAGAGACACGAGAGACATGACAGACTTGAGACACGACCGATACAAGAGACATGACCAATACAAGAGACATGACCGATACAAGAGACACGAGAGACCTGAGACATGAGAGATACAAGAGACACGACAGAAACATGAGACATGACAGACACAACAGATACAAGAGACATGACAGACAAAAATGTCCAGGTGAGCCTCCGGAGAGGTGGTGAAGCATCAGTAGGATCTGAGGATCTGACCTGGTTCCTGGTTTATGATCGATTGTTTGGTGAACGCGTGTTCAGCTAAAAGACGCCTCCTTAGTGAGAGCATCAGTCGCACATGTGATTCACAGACGTGTGTGTGAGGACGTCAACCTGAACACTTATCTCTGTGATGACTCTACTATTTCTGTAACTTTGCTACAGAATTTCTGTACGTTTACTGCTCATACACATGCCCAGGATACACACACATATACACATACACACACACAGGCACCCCCCCCACACACACACACACACAGTATGTCCTTAACTAATGTGTGTTTGGTGTGTTGCACAACCATTACAGTCATTTCACACCCTGATGTGTCTGCCTGTTAGCATCGATGCTACAGCTAGCATGCTAATCTCTCTGTCAGAGCTTTGATGTTAGCTGTAATACAGAACTCTTTCTTCTTGTTGTTCTGTTTTCTCTTGGGTCATGTGACTGCATTAGGATTTCCTATTGCCTTTTTCCGATCAGGTCGATAATCAGTCTCTGTTGCTGCTGGTCTTTGGCTGAGGCGTGTGGTTGATCCTTTTGTTGATCAGTACATGAAGGATGCCCCAGTGTATTCTGGGAAGGTTCTCCTACTTACACCCTGGGTGATGAGAGATCAGAGAATTGTTTTAAAGTTCACCTTTATGTTTGTTTGTTTTTTTGTCCAGTCAAATGATGACTTCACTTCTTGTTCTTTGCATCTGTCTGTCTCTCACTCCTTCATCTCATCTGTTCATCATCAGTGAAGAATGTCAGCACAGCACAAACACACCTGCAGCCTCCTGTCTGCAAACAGACGGACAGACAGATGCTATAGGAGGTTTGCTGATGTAATGCTAGCATGCTAAGCTATGGTTCTGCTGTTCCAGTAAAACCAGTATAGGTGACATGTGAGGATTCCAGTTCTTGTAAGCCAGTGATTAATATTGGAGCGAGAAGCCCTGCAGCATCTGAATTAAACACATTCTGATGACATAATGATGTTGTTCACGTCACACCAGCAGCTTCTGCTGCATCAAACGTTGCTTTACTTTCAATCCTCAACACAAACCTGATCACTTCAGTTATCGAGAGGCTAATGCTGTCAGCCAACTAGCCAGCTTTAACTAAAGCATTTCTGACAATCTTGCTAAAGGCTATAGGGGCTACAAAAGACATTACATATTTGAGTGGAGTGCGACAACGCAAGTTCTAACAAATATGAAAAGAGAAATGACAGAAATTTTTTTTTTGACACCCCAGAAAGAAGACAAGTGTAACATCCTGTCAACATGTGACTGAAAACATTTAAGACACATTTGACCCAGAATTCAGAGAAATAACAGGATAACAGAAATGGCTGTGATAAATATAGTTCAGTTCACTTCAAAAGCGTGTGTTTGGAAAGGCAGCGAGAGCGTGTTCATGCTGTAAATTTAATGAGATTAGCATTTGGAGCAGTGTTAGCAAAGCTCTAATGGGACATTCTGCCGCCACACTGGTTTAACGTCAGATAAAGTTTCAGGACAGCCGAGTCAGTTCAGCGCTAGGATCAAATCAAAGCTAAAGCTAACAGCAGACACAATTAGAAAGGAGCGAAAAAGAAACAGGATGAAAAGCTTTTTTAACAGAGAAACATTTGAGTGCCAATGTTAGCTCAGTTTTGGTAACAGAGTAACACCATCTGATGGCTTAAATCTACAGAAGCTTTTGGCTGTCATGGGAGAAAAGACATTTTGGATTACCATTACATTATAATATGATAATTATATTTAATATTAATAAGAAGCTGTTGTTGCCATGGGACATCTCTGTCCAATGTGTCCAGCTTCAACACATTTAATGTTGGGAAAATTGATCCTGTAACAAGAGCTGATCAAGAAGTGCTACTCCGGTTCTGAGCTACTCAGGAATCTCATCACTGTCATACCTAAGACATGAGATACGGGCTAATGTATACATTAGCTTGTGTATTGGCTTTGTTCTTGAATAAAAAGATTGGATATTTAAATAATTAATTGTGTGTTGTAAGCCGGTGTGCCAGTATTCTGTATCATAGCAGTTGCGGCAACATCCACAATTTCCTTCTGGCGCGACAGCAAACATGCTTCCATTCTCGTCCATCAGCATGATTATTGGAATAAATTTATGACATCTGTCTTCACAGCTAAGTGTAAACTCAGCTGATCAAAGACAGATTCTCTCCGAGAGTCCAGCTGCAGACCTGCATCCTGACTTAAAACCCTGTTGACACGTTTGGTCAAAGTGGTTTTGGGGTGGGTTTATATTTAATTAACATTGTACCAAAAAAACATTTGTTTCACACTTTTTGATTTTCTCTATACTTTATTCACAGAATTTAGCACAATTACACCGGAGTATTATATCACAGTCAAACAGGGTGTAAACTCCAATTCCACACAAAGCATTTCAAAATAAAATCCATGTTTTTCACTTTAGAGGATTTGAATTTAAATGGAGTTCTTCTTGTTCTTGTAACTGTCATCAGACAGTTTACAGCAGCTTCTGCAGCTTTAACCTCCCCAGAAAACTGACATGTTATACATTTTGAAGTTAGTAAACCTCTAAAATGAGTGGAGTCAATCATGATGAAACATTTCATGATAATTATGACAAAAAACAACTTGAGCGCTCTAGCAACCCGTAACCCTAGCAACCGATGCATCACTTTAACACAGCCCACCCACATATGTAACCTACGACCCACATACAACTGAGCGCGGCGAAACTCCCTTGAGTAAAAGGGCAACATACAATCTTTGTTTTGAATGTTCAAATTGTCACCTAGTGGTTGGCCGTCCAATGCGTAGAAACCCCAAAGACAAAAGCTGCTGCTGTCAAATTGAGAGAACGTCAGAAGCCTTTAGGAGACAAAGGAAAGAAGATGAGACAGACGGGCAGACAGTGTCCGATAGATGGCCAGACAGGTGTCGGACAGACGGCCAGACAGGTGTCGGACAGACGGGCAGACCGGTGTCAAACAGACAGGCAGACAGGTGTCAGACAGGTGGGTAGACAGGTGTCAGACAGACAGGTGACAGGCAGACAGGTCACAGGCAGACAGATGTCAGAAAGCCTGGCAGACAGGTGTCAGACAGACTGGCAGACAGATGTCAGAAAGACTGGCAGACAGGTGTCAGAAAGACTGGCAGACAGGTGTTAGACAGCCGGTCAGACATGTGTCAGACAGACGGGGAGACAGGTGAAGGACAGATGTGCAGACATATGTGAAACAGATGGGCTGACAGGTGTCAGAGAGACGGGCAGACATGCGTCAAAGAGACGGGCAGACAGGTGTCAGACAGACTGGCAGACAGGTGTGTCGGCGGCTCCTGGCACCGGTACTCTGATGGGAAACAGGAAGCAGGCGTTGTGTGTCATGTGAAGTGTGCTGCTGCGTGTTCTCTGCGTGTCATTAATTTTGTGTGTCTGCGTGTTCTCTCTGTGCACATCAACCATCAGACTAAAAACAGGAACTATGAAAACCTCGACCAACACAACTTTGACTTCAGGAGAACACCCAAGGTATAAACATGCATGGTCACATGATGCACGCCGCCCAACCAATCTCTGAACTCGTCCAATAGTAGCCAAGCACCGTTCAGCCCCGCCCTCCTAGAATCCGCCCCTGGCTCCAGAGATACTGTTATCCTGGTGGCTCGTCTTTTCTCCACCATCCTTTATTCTTTTGGTTTCTCATGATTACTGTATTGGGAATGGTTTCCACCCACAGGAGAGATGCCCTTCCTCCTGCTCTTCCTCCTCCTCCTCAGAGTTGCATGCAACCAGGCCCAGGTGTGGCATCAACTACAGATCAGAGGAACCACCCACTAGGATTGTCCCTCCCCCCTCCTTCCACCTATTCTCCACTTTATTTTGGTTTGTGGTTGCATCAGCGCTCTCTAAAATGCACGTTCCTGATTGGTTGGTTGACTGGAGTCTCCGTTTGCATGACCCACCACGCACAACCTTTTTCTCCTCCTTTAGAGCTTAAATTTTCAGTTTTCTTTGAGTTTAGCAAGGCAGCACTTTTTGTCTCCATTTTTGGCCCCACCCCCACGTCCTGTGGTAGCGTGGGTGATGAGGAGCATGGTCGAGGGGGGGTGGGGGGGTGGTCTGGGGAGATCTTGTGTTTGGGATGGGGAATGGGCTCTGTTGGACTGAAGCTAACGGTGTGTCTCCTATGACCTGTTCTGCCATAATTATCAATGTCCCGTCATGTGACCTGCCGCCTTGGTCCACCAGGCTGAGAAGGTTCTGCTCTTCAGCCAGGACACCAACCTGACATCTCTGCTGCTGGAGGCTAAAGACCTGGAGGCCCGAGTCATCATCCTCTCTGCCAGGTTAGTATGTTGAGCACTATGAGTACAACCAGAAGGGCGCAGACATGAGGTCCTCCTCTCCTCCTGTTAAAATATTTGAAACCTTCCAGAGGATGCTCAGGTGTTTGTGCATCAGTACAGTCAACAAGTGTTCTGATTGATTTCCTGTTTACCTGTTGTGCATATTTGCAGCGAGGACGAGGCAGCTGGTGTCTACAGAGCTGCCCGTCAGCTCAACATGACCGGCTCCGGTTACGTCTGGCTGGTTGGAGAAAGAGAGATGACAGGAAAAGCTCTGACTGAAGCTCCAGATGGTACATCTTCTTCCGGTTCCTCTCCTTACTCATCCAACTGTTATTGTTTCCTCTTCTTCTTTTCTTCTCGGCTCTGGAGATTCCTGTTCCTCAGCTCTGCTTCCACCCACTGGTCTGATATACTGTGTGCTGCAGTGCACCATTTCTACCACCAGAGGTCTCTGTTGCAGGACACAAAGGCAAACGGCTCATGTGATCACTTCTCAAAGTTTTCTAATGGATAGAATTACTTCAGCAGCTTAATGTTACAGCCAACATGAGTAGTAGCAGCAAGAGGTCGTGCAAACGACGTTCACCACAGCATCGCTGAGAGACCCTGAGAGCTGTTTAGTTAACACAATCAGGAAATCCTAAATATGATGGTGTGATGTACAATTATTTATTGCTGCTCAAAAACAGTCTAGAGACTAATGGTCCAATTGTTATTGTCTGATGTAAACCAATCACCATTAATCAGACAGCATGACCCACTGTAGTAATGCTAATACAAGACAAAACGGCATTTAAGACAGTGAGTGTTCACACGAGCTAACGTGAGCAATAATGGGCCAATGTAAGCTAACATTAGCTAACATAAAGTCATGGAAGCTAGGATACCTGTGTCATGTGACGCAGACACCGTGTAGCGTGCTACTGTTCCTGTTGAACAGACTTGGATGGAAACATGGCTGCCTCCTCTTCTCTATGCTTTGATGAAGGAGCTCCTCCTCTTCATCGCTCTGGTCTGCTGTGTTTCTATGGTATCTTCTTCTCTGGTTGAACGTTTAAACATCTGAAACAGGAAGTGACATGTTTAAAGGTTTTAACCAGCTTCCTCTCTTCAAATATGTCTAACATCTTTTTATTTGTCTCATTTTTATAGTGTGTGTCGTCTGCCCACCCGTCTTGCAGCAGCAGCCAGTAATGTGCTGTTTTTTGGGGGGTGGGGTTAAGCACTGTTTATGTTTGATGTGTACGTGGGGGGGGTCTGAAGAGAGCTAATGTTACTACCATAACCACGATGTGTGTCTGAAGCTACACTGGTAAGATGTTTTCTGATTCCTGCTTGATGCCTTTTGCCTGTTACCATTGGTTAGAATAGGCCACACCCACCGCAACATCTAGCGTGTGTGTGTGCGTGTGTGTGTGTGTGTGCGCGTGTGTGTATGTGTGTTGGGGGAGGGCTTAGCCAATTGGATCAGTCAACCAATGTGAGGCAGCAGAGATGGAGCCGTTCTAGCCAAAACAATTCCTAAAAAAATTTGTCCTCCAGGTTCCTCTGTGTGGCTCCTGGCTCTGTTGCGCCGCTCTTTAATCTGCTGAGTCATTGTTGCTGAGACATTGGTGTGCAGCAGCTGTTTGTCTCTGCAGCGACCAGCCATCACTTTATCGGCTGCTTCACACTAAAAACAATCCGGCATAGCATTGTGGCATTGCTCACATGCAGGTATTGCAAGTTCCTCCTGTTCCACGTAAAGGACTTTGATGAACATCAGAGAATGTTAGGTAGATGACCAAGGTGCCACTCATCTTCCTAACATTCTCTGATGTTCATCAAAGTTCTTCCTGTTCCACGTAAAGGACTTTGATGAACATCTGTTGCTTCTGTTGCTTTGGTTGTTTTTAGTTGCTGAAACAGCCGATCAGACTGTGGCAGGATTTTGAAGATGTTCCTTTTCACGCAGGTGTTGTTTGTCACGTGTCATGTGTCTGAGGAATAAGCAACATGGTGACAGTAAGCAACAAGCTCAGGCCCTGTTTACAGAACCTTTTCAGAATTCAATGCAATATGCTGTAGTATACGTATCAGACCAGCAGATAGAGGCCATGAACCAAATATGCATATGCATAGAAAGAAGCACGTGATCACAACAGTCAACATTTTTGTGAACAGTATTTTAATGGTGAGCTTTCCAGTGGACTGCTGACAAGGTGGCATAGCCTCTACGAGCAACCTTGAATGATAAAACTAAAAAAAAACGTACAAACTACTCACGCTAACTTAGTAGCCTGCAGCTTTAGCACCCAAAATCATTGAAGATGATCTATGTTGGGTTTGCGCAATCATGGACATGGCAGCATCCTCAAATGGCTCCCGGCCAGAACTCATTTTTCTATTGTTTTGTTGTCAGGCCTTTTCATGTAAACGGGGCCTCAAAGTTGCAACTTAAAATATGAGAGAAACAACAAAGTTCAGAAGGTCACAGTGACGCCGTCCTGAGAGACAAACAGTCAACTCCCAGCATGTACTGTGGTTTGGAAGGGGGGAGTTTAAATTGTATTTAGGATTTTACCAAAGTATATATTTAAACTTTAAAGCATCACCATGAAAGATTTTAAATTTAGTGTGTGTGTGTGTGTGTGTGTTTGTGTGTGTGCGCGCGCGTGCCTGCATCTGTGTGTGCGTGTGTGTGTGTCTGTGCCTGCCTGTGTGTGTGTGTGTGTGTGCGTGTGTGTGTGTAGGCTTGCTGGGTCTCCAGTTGATTAATGGTAAAAACGAGTCGGCACATATCGCGGACGCTGTGGCGGTGGTGGCTCAGTCTCTACAGGAGCTTTTTGAGAAGGAGAACATCACAGAACCTCCTCGCGGTTGTGTGGGGAACACCAACATCTGGAGAACAGGCCCGCTCTTCAAACGGTCAGAACAGAACCAGACTGAACATCAGTCCTCAGGGTGATGCTGTATGCTCACTGGCATCACCATCTCCACCATCATCATCATCACTATCATTACTGTGGTAACGCTGAGACGATTCCACAGTGTGTCTAACATGGATGCAGGAGCAGTCGGAAGACCATCTGCAGCTTGTGACCTAAATTTGCTGCTCTCTCATTGGCTCTCCAGGGTGCTAATGTCATCCAAGTACCCTGATGGTTTGACGGGTCGTATCGAGTTCAATGATGATGGCGACCGGCGCTTCGCCACCTACAGCATCCTCAACTACCAGCAAAAGCCCAGTCGCCTCGTCCAGGTCGGAGTCTTCAATGGATCGCAGGTAAAGAACCGTCTGTACCTCCAGGACCACCTTTCCAGACTGACACTAATACGATGTGTTTGTGTGTGTGTGTTTGTGTTTGTGCGTGTGTGTGGGCCGGGGGTTGCGTGAGTGTGTGCGCATGTGTAGGTTGTGATTAATCCTCAGAGGAAGATCATCTGGCCTGGAGGAGAGCTGGAGAAACCAGTGGGATACCAGATGTCAACAAAACTGAAGGTGAAGTGGCTTTGCTTGTCCTTCCTGTTGCTCGTCTGCGTCCATTTGTCCTGAAGGTCTGTACGTGTGTCCAGATCGTCACCATTCACCAGGAGCCATTTGTTTATGTCAAACCTACAAAGTCTGACGGGACATGTAAAGAGGAGTTCACCGTCAATGGAGTCCTAATCAAGAAGGTCATCTGCACTGGACCTAATGGCACCATTCCAGGTACACACCTACACACACACACTCACCGTGCACACTAGTAAACTGTGCCAAGTGCGCACATTTCCACTTGTTTAAGTTGATGCAAACCTGCATGAGGATGTGAACTCCAGCCTGTGGCGTGAATCCAGTGATAAATGCCAAAGTTTTCACTTGGCCTAAGCAGAATATTCAAGTTTTCAGGAGAAGTGGTGAGCCTGACCTCGACCTTCAGGCTCGTAGCTCCCTCTTTAGAGGTGTGCTTGGTAGGGGCGGTCACACATGCGCACGAGCACAGTCACGTACGAGCCGAGGTCATTACATATGAACCACCGCCTCACGTGGTCGATAAATGTTAATATTTTGAAAAATTAACCTGAAGTAAAACAAAGTCATTCAAGTGAGGATGACAGACATCTCATTCTTTAGTCTGTAGACGATATGTAGAGCTACAAGTCACCAATGAAATGATTGTGTGTGCAGGTCAGCCCATTGTCCCTCAGTGTTGCTATGGTTTCTGCATCGACCTTCTCATCAAGCTGGCAATGAGCATGAACTTCACCTATGAGGTTCACTTGGTGGCTGATGGGAAGTTTGGTACCCAGGAGCGAGTAAGTGTTCAAATCAGATGGCTAAGGAACATCTCACCATTTCAGTGTTTCTTCTTATGTAGTGATTTATTAGTAGTTCTATGCACTCCTGCCATGATTCAGGATTATTGCCACGGTAACACCCTTACTTCCCTGTCTCTGACCTCGCTGAGCCCAAGAAACCTTTATGACAACTCTCTCTCTGCTCTGATCATCAGTGTGTCTCCTGGTGTTTACTCCTGCAGGTGAACAACAGTAACAAGAAGGAGTGGAATGGAATGATGGGGGAGCTGTTGGGTGGTCTGGCAGATATGATTGTTGCTCCCCTCACCATCAACAACGAGCGCGCTCAGTACATCGAGTTCTCCAAACCCTTCAAGTATCAGGGGCTCACCATCCTTGTCAAGAAAGTGAGGTTCAGATGAACCCCAGGAGGTTTTCTACATGTCCATCAGAAGGAAAACAAATGTCTTACCTTCTGTGTCTGTGTGTGTGTGCACAGGAAATCCCTCGCAGCACTCTGGACTCATTCATGCAGCCGTTCCAGAGCACGCTGTGGCTGTTGGTCGGTCTGTCGGTCCACGTGGTGGCAGTGATGCTTTACCTATTAGACCGGTTCAGGTCAGTGTCAGGCCACTCAGTAACAAGGAGCACAAGTCCTTAACATTAAACTAAAGGTGTGTGTGTGTGTGTGTGTGTGTGTGTGTGTGTGTGTGTGTGTGTGTGTGTGTGTGTGCGTGTGCGTGTGCGTGTGTGTGTGTGGGGGGGGGGTGGGTTGGGTTGGGTTTTTCTGTGTGGGGTTGGGTGTGTCTGTGCACATGTGTGTGCAGCCCATTTGGAAGGTTTAAAGTCAACAGTGAAGAAGAAGAAGAAGATGCCCTCACCCTGTCCTCTGCCATGTGGTTTTCATGGGGAGTACTGCTTAATTCTGGGATAGGAGAAGGTAGGTGTGACGTCAGAGGAGATGAGATGTTCAGCAGTTCAACCGAACATCTGTTTCACTGTCTGTGTGTCTGCAGGAGCTCCCAGGAGTTTCTCAGCGAGGATTCTGGGTATGGTGTGGGCAGGGTTTGCTATGATCATCGTAGCTTCCTATACTGCCAACTTGGCAGCCTTCCTGGTGTTGGACCGGCCTGAGGAGCGCATCACTGGCATCAATGACCCCAGGGTGTGACATCACATCACAAGCCTTTGTTCCTCAGCTCTTCATCTTCATCAAGTCATCTGAATCATCACCACCATCATCATCATCAGAGCATTTATGTCTGTTTTCAGGAAATGACAGGAAATGTGTGTTTGAGGTGAAGCTTCTTTGTCTGTTTGCTGGAACTCTTTCTTCTCACACGTTTCAGCTGCGGAACCCATCAGATAAGTTCATCTATGCCACAGTGAAGCAGAGTTCGGTGGATATCTACTTTAGGCGACAGGTGGAGTTGAGCACCATGTACCGCCACATGGAGAAACACAACTACGAGAGCGCTGCTGAGGCTATCCAGGCTGTCCGAGATAAGTAGGTTCTTCACTATGGGAACATTGTTTCCTGCGGGCCTTAGCTGTAGGTGAGACTCATGGAATGTCCTCCCCCCACAGCAAGCTTCACGCCTTCATCTGGGACAGCGCCGTGTTGGAGTTTGAAGCATCACAGAAGTGTGATCTTGTGACCACAGGAGAGCTGTTCTTCCGCTCTGGATTCGGAATTGGGATGAGGAAAGACAGTCCATGGAAACAGAATGTTTCTCTGGCCATTCTTAGGTATATGTGCTGCCATTCTGGTTGTAATCTGATTGGTTGGACAACCTCCCTTAACTTTCATCGATTCTTCTCAGCTCTCATGAGAACGGCTTCATGGAGGACCTGGACAAGACATGGGTCCGGTATCAAGAGTGTGACTCGAGGAGCAACGCCCCTGCTACCCTGACCTTTGAGAACATGGCCGGTACGAAACCACTGCTACTTTTCTGTTGCTCTAGTTTAGGATTGGAAACCACCTAAAGATCAAAGTTTTTTGGTCATGCCCAGACCAAACCTGTATCACACCAATTTGTTGGGCACACAAAGGTTCAGAGATGGGTGGGGCCTTCAATCGTTGATCCTTTACACAAATGGGGTTTACCATTCAGTCCCGAGTTAACAGCTAATTTAAACCCAAAGGGATGATTCAGTTCCACGCTAATGAACAGCTTTGATCTCACACCGAGTCTTCAGATCTATGATAGAGGAAAGCCGAGTCTGCTGCATTTAAAAGATTTGAATTCAAGATTCAAGATTCAAGATGTACTTTATTAATTGAAGAAATTGTCTCTGTAGTCATCGCAAAACTTAAACCAAAGGTGAAAACGTGAAAGTAGTAGCTGTGTTGAGGCCTCACCTGTCCTCCTCAGGTGTGTTCATGCTGGTTGCTGGGGGCATCGTCGCTGGGATCTTCCTCATCTTCATCGAGATTGCATACAAACGACATAAAGATGCTCGCAGGAAACAGATGCAGCTGGCCTTCGCTGCTGTAAACGTGTGGAGGAAGAACCTGCAGGTACTCCTGGTTTCTGCTGCTGTTTTATTCTGCTTCTATTCTCAGGAAGGTAGACATGCACCATGTAAATGTTGTCATAAGGTAACATCAACAAACTCGATTACACACACACACACACATACACACATGCTGTTATCTATTGTAGGATAGGAAAAGAGCCCAAACTGAAAAGCTCCTCAAAGTCATTGAATTTGACATCTGAAACTCTGCCGTTATAGTCATGTGACCATTATCTCTGAGGTCAGAGGTCACTCTACCCTAACCACCTCACCATGTTGGGAGTTTAGATTTAGTCAGCATGTCATGGTTTGCACCATGCAGAGAGAATTTGATGGACATGATATTTCTGATCTGATCAGTTATTGACAGCTTGAGTGCTTAATGACTCATAAGCTCTTTGTCCTGTCTTCTTCATCCTCCCCTCATCTGTCCATCAGCTCTCCTGCACAATCTCTTGCTCTAATAGAACAAAGTAGTTGTATAACCCTGACCGTCACCTTGTCCACTGTCTCCCAGTGTTTCCCATTGTCTCCCAGTGTCTACCAGTGCAAGTGAATGCTCTTTAAATGATGCTGGTTGGGGTTATTAGTATAAATGATGACATTTAAGTGTAAATGTCTCTCTTCATTGAGAGACTTTGTTTCACCCCAGAACTTGAAGTCCTTGCTAGCACTGATTTAGCACTGAAATGCTACTTCAAGCTCACAAGCTTTATTGAAACTCGAACTTTTTCCTGCAGTAAGTCAATAGCGTCACATTAATAGAGAATCAAAATGTTTAAAATGTCGGTCAGGACGCCTGAGGCTCCACCTTCTCAGTCCCACTGACTTCAATACAAACATGTTGAGTCAGGAATTAAAAACATCTTTTCGTCACTGTTATTCTGTCTGTGTCTGTGTAGCCGTACCCGACCGACATCACTGGGCAGCTCAACCTATCAGATCCCTCCATCAGCACCGTGGTCTGAAACCAGAGAGATCCACAGCTGCTGGACCCTGCGCGTGCACGCACACACACACACACACACACACACACACACACAAACATACTCACGCACACACAACACACATGGGTGCACGCACACACACACAAACTGTCACTCACGAACACACGCACATACACTCACACATTCTCAAACACACACATTTACACATTTATGTGGTTTATTTTGATTTTGACCTTTTTCCTGTTAAACCTCAGTGGAAACTCCAGATCAGACCTGGAGATCATGATTGATATTTGTTTGTTGATTCATCTGATTCAGCTCTTGTGCATCACTAATCTCACCGATGGGGGCTCATTTAAGTGAATTCAACTTTATAGTTTCATCTGATTTAGTTATTTAGTACTGCAGCACAAGTGTTTATATGCATTTAGAAGTATTTGATAGTATTTAACTAATAAGTATTTCAGTGTTTATCAATTTTGCACATCATTCTTTGCCACCTGCAGTTTTATATTACCTTTAAAGGATTTTGTTAACTTTTGGTTTTCCTTGAAGCTGAGACTCCACCCACAGTCCCCAACACTAACTGGAGTAAACTGGTTGTTCAGATGGTAGTGCTAATAATGACAATAATAATAATACTTTATTATTGTCGTTATTATATTTTGTTCATTTCAAAGTCAACTTTTATATGTTTTGATCTTTACATTTTGACAGCAAAAATGTGAAGTATGTAAATTATGTTATTGTATTCACTATAAAAAAATGTATTTAAAAAACTGAAGATGTTAGACAAATATATTTCATGGTAATGTCCTGTGACCTTCATAATAAAAGCATAAGTGTTTCAGGGTTGGGGTTTGTTTTTGGGTTTTTTTGAGGGTGTTAAGAGCCATAAAATGCTATTGATTGCTGTGACCCGGGTTCTTGATCCTGACACGTTTATGGGCAGCTGTGACATCACTTCCTGTGCTGGACTGTTTCTTGTCTGATCAATCACCTTTTCTGAAGACGTCTGCAGAAAACAGGTTCCAGTTTGTTTGAAACCAGTGATTGCTTTAGTCACAACAGTTTGACCAGATGGTTCATGACAAAAATGCAACAAAACAAACAGAAAGGTTTTCTTCACATCTTTTAAAACTCGGTGTTTGGCAGTGGTTCTGCATCTGATCCTCTTATCATGATGTCATAAATATTTACATGTGGGAAATGCTGGCTCCACCCCCTGGTCTTTAGGTGATGATGATGTCACATGTCTGTGCAGATTAACTTTGACCTGTTTCTGTCCCTGTAGCATTCTGTCACATTGACATGTGTGTTTCTATTTTTATGTTCCAAACAAGAAGTGACATCAGTGTAGGTAGAGCTTCATGTTCTGGTTCTAAATAATATCAAAAGAGCTTATTTGTGGTGCCACATCAACGTCTACATATATTCGAATAATGTTCAAAAATAAAGACTTTTAAAGTTCCGGTCTGAGTCTCAGCTTCTTGTCTCCTTTGGAGCCACCTTTGTTCTGGACATGTTCTGCTTCTATTTACTGCTTCAGAAGCTCAGATGAGAAAGAACTGCATGGGAGGAAAGAACAGTTGTGTGTATGGTAGTTCTGATTCAAGCTGTTATTTCTCATAGTCTCAGGTTATACATTATGTTTTACTGTAAATGTTTGTCATGCTGCTGGAGCTTTGAGAGGATGGGTGTGATGAAGATCACCTCCTCCTGAAAGAGGAGCTGCTGCATGGAATGTGGACAGAACATGGTCTTATTGGAACATGGTTTTAAAGAACTGGTTTACTCTACTAGTGGTGCTGAAGGTAAGCAGCAGAGCACTACGGTCCCAGGTTCTTCTTAGCCCCTGGCTGCCTGGATTTATTTACAGTGATATAAACAGTTCAGTAATTTGTCTTTTTGGATTCAAACAGAAGATAAATATGATATCATTCTGGTCAGCGTTGGAACAGAAGAACTTGAAAAGGTGCAGGTGAACGTTAGAACACAGTCCGGGCTCAGACTGCTGTATTTCACAAACCTGCCACGAAACGGAGACAAATCCTCTGTATGTATGAGAGAAGGCTTCAATGGACCACCTCCGCTGAGCAGAACCAGAGTGTCTCGGCAGGTCCATGGCTGAACATGTGTGCTTCACATTCAGAGAACTTTCTCCATGATTTGATCAGTGATGATGATGATGGTGATGGTGATGGTGATGATGGTGGTGATGACCTCATCTGAGAAGAATCCTTCTCAGGTTTATCATCTCTTTTGCTGTCTCCTCAGGTGCTCTGCTCAGCTATGGTTGGTCTTTTATGGAGGTCATTACTTTGTTTGGGTTGATGGAGACACTCAGCATCATATTTGTTGCCGAGATAAAAACAGATTTTCATCTTCAGCCTGAGGGCTGTGGTTCAAACAGGTGAGTCCTATGTGGGAGGAATCTCTGAGAGTGTTTCATGGTCTTCTGAGGTAGACATTCCACACATACATGCCAGGATTCTCATTGGAGCAGCAGGAGAAAAGTAGTTTTCATCTCCACAAAGAAAATACCTTTTGCTTCTTGCTGTAGTTTTACAGCTCCAGGTCAGATCCCCCTCACCTATGAAGCCCATGATCGTTGATCCTGCTGGTGCTGAGGTCCAGCATTGTATCCACCCCCACCCCCACTGCGTGTGTGTGTGTGTGTGTGTATGTGTGTGTGTGTGACTAGCTCCACTCACAGCCAGTTCCATCACCTCATGACCATCAGGACAGTTTAGCTTTTAAACAATTCCCATTCCAGCTGTAAACCTTGCGTCATCTCACTGGGATCCAGATCAGACCAGTTTCAACCGGTGACGGAGAAAAACTGTGCAGCAGCTTCCACATTGTCATTACAGCCATAATGGAAAAGTACAGGACGCAAACAGCCTCAGCGGCGACTAACCTTCCATTACCACCCTATTTCTGTCTGCCAGACCGCCACTGCTCCCTGACCGACAGCTGCCGAGCTGAAGACCTAAACGTGCAGGAAAGAGAGCAGAAAAAATTTCACAAGTCAGGGGTCTCCCAGGCTAAACAGCAGGGGCCCGCCTGCTTGCTCAGAGGTGTTGTATACCTTTGCTATGATGATGTTAACGTCATCATTGCAAAGGGTTAGGCCACTCCCTGTTCACCTGTGATCAACAACAGGCTGAACTGTCCAGAAGGACCCATCATGAAGAGGTGGCTACGGCTTCATCAAAAAATATTTTGATGTGACTGAAGTTCATCCAGGAGTTGGAATGGAAACTTGCTGAATTGGTTTATCACTGTTATTTATTTATGAACTCACAGACCTTAGAGACGGTTATCTGAACCACATCCTGACAGAGGTTGCAGAGCACCTGGAGGACCCTTGGAACCTTCTAAGATGGCGAGAAGCTTCTCCAGACCTGATGATGAGTGTAGCAGCTGTCAGGTCTGCAGGGGGGAGGGAACACATGACCCTGAAGAGTGCTGTCAGGAAAAGAACCAGAACAGAAATAGAAACAGGACCCCTCCACAACAGATGAAGAACTAGAATGTTGTTCTTTGCCTGCTTGTTGAATGAGCTAAAACAAAAGCATGATGGGAATAATGAGAAGAGCGGACAAAAACGGAGTAAGCTGGATTCTCAGTTGTCCAACAATGCAGCTGTTCTGCTCAAGCTGAAACAGATACAGCTACAATCATGAACATCCATCTTTTGAAACCTAACGCTCTGCTCCAAATTGAGCTCTTATTTTGAAGGAACTCCGTGAATGTGTACAGTTTTATTCTGAAGTTCTTAACTGTGGGTCTCGTGTCTGTGTACGTTGGAGCAGCGCGAGCCGCTCAGCTGTTTAAAACATTTTCTTCACGAAGAACAGTTTTCTGTCTGAACCGGAACCGTATTTTCCCGGGTGATTGGCATCCTTCGGGTCACGTGTTTGGCTATTTCAGAGTAATGTGATTCTGGTTCTGGGTCTGGTTCTTGTGTCGCGTTCGTCTGGACTCATCGGCCATCCGCCTCCGTTTAAAATGAGGGGACTGGGTGGGCTGGTTCTCCTGGGACTGTGTCTGACCTTCTACAGCTGCCGGGCTCTCCCTCACGCAGAACACGACGGGTTAGATCTCGGGAGGCGCGTCGACAACGGAACCGAGGAGGTCGAGGGCTGTGCGCCCTGTGAGCCGGAACTCTGCCCGGAGACCCGGGGCTGTCGGGCCGGACTAGTTCCGGACCGGTGCGGCTGCTGTATGGAGTGCGGTAATTTGGAGGGCCAAGCTTGTGACCCGGGGAACCGCAGCGTGTTCTACGGGCTGTGTGGTATTGGCCTGAGGTGCCAGGTGGATCCGCGTTACGCAGGACAGAGAGGAGAAGAAGAGGAGGATGAAGAGGAGCAGTTGTGCGTGTGTGAGCAGCATGAGCCTGTGTGTGGCACCGATGACGTCACATACATGAACAAGTGCCAGTTCAGAGAGGTTGCATTCTCGAGACCAGAACTCCGAACCAGAGGGCAGGGCCCCTGCAAGACAGGTACCTAACCCGTGACCTGGTCATGTGATGCATGTATAAAGTTTCCATGATTTTAATTCATCACAAATCTGATCAATGACTTATTAGGGACTGACTGATATGGTTCTTTGATGATCAGTCAGCTGCTGATTGATCACCTGAATGATCTGATTTCTTCCTATGGAATGTTGCTGTATCCTGTTGTCCTGATTATGTTAATGATGTCATCAATGACAGAAAGTCACTTTGTTCTCTGTTAAGCTCCGATCATCAAGGTTCCACCTGTCAGTCAGGTCAACGGTTCTGGCAGCGTTCCCGTGTTCCTGTGTGAGGTGTTTGCGTTCCCGATGGCTCTAGTTGAGTGGAGGAAGGAAGGCCAGGATGTGGTCCTACCTGGAGATGACCCTCACATCTCTGTTCAGGTGAAGGCTCAATAAAAGCCCCACCCACATGTACCCTTAGCCCCACCCATTCACTCTCTTCTCTGTCTTCACAGTCACGGGGTGGTCCTTTAAAATTTGAGCTCTCCAGTTGGCTACAGATTGAAGGGGCAGAGCCAGAAGACTCTGGAACCTATTACTGCATTGCTCGTAACAACCTGGGTTCCGTATCAGCCTCGGCTATGTTGGGAATACTGGGAGCAGGTAACTGAAGTTTCATCCCTGTGATTGATTATTCATGTCATCACAGAGAAGTTGTTAATCTGAGTTTTTGACTATTTAATGATATCATAAATCTGCAGACAAGTCTGGGCTCCAGTGCTAGCATGCTTTAATACTATCATTGGTACAGGAAAGATGCCAGCTTTCTATGTTTCTCTGAAGCAGGGGTCATGACCCAGTCCTGCAAGGCAGCTTTGGAGCATTTGAAATGCTGGATGTGGAATCAACCTCTCTGTTGGGCTCTGAGGGTTTTTGTTCAGCCAATAGGAGTAGATTTCTGTCAAAAATGTCTGAAGTGTGATTATTTTATTAGCTATTTTCACTTCCTGTCTGTATCATGTTTCAGCAAGCATTTTCTCTTTGCGTAGCCATGGAGTCACTCCCATGTCTCATTTGAGATTTGGAGTCTGTATTTCTTCTGACCTGCAGAATTTAATCTAAAGTAGGGTTAGTTGTGAGGGGAATGCAGTCATGGTTGCAGACTAACGTCACACATTAACATCAGAACCACACTTTTTGTCTCATGTTGCTGATCTGTCTGTTTGTCTGTCTGTCCATCCACAGAGGAGTTGTCATCTTACCTGGCCAATAGCATGTCAGAGATGAAGCAGCTGATGGGTGCCACTGATTATGATCAAGACTTTTACTGATATGATGTTACTTCTTGTCATGTCACTGTGGACAACAAACATGCAACAAACTGCACACAAGCAATCATCTCAAATGAATGGCTCTTCAGTTAGCATCAGGTGTCTGATATTTAATCTTCTGTGGAAAATGTGTTTTTGAGTTAGCACAGTGGCTGATGCCACCATTAGCAGCCACCTTGTATTCAAACACAAACTGGGCATATGATGACTTACTAAAGCTGCATTTGTAAAGTTTCAATAAGTGGTGTGACACCAACGACAATAACCCTGTTCTGTGGACACATGTACCCAGATCATGAATTTAATATATATTTAATAGTTCAAGAATATCAGGAATCTTTGTCATTATGCAAACATAACAAAATTTGGTTTGATAGCTTTTCATGACATTGAGTTTGATATTGAATAAAAAGTATTGCAGGTAAGAAGCAGTGGTTTTATATTGGTCTGACTGGTCTTTAAATTATGTCAGTTTTTGTTTTCCAATCACAGATTTTGTACTTATGAATAAAACTCATATATCATAGATGACCTGTTGGTCTGATGTTAGTGATTACTGACTACACGTATGGAACCACTCATTTCATCAGGTGTTTCACCATTGTACAGGTGAATCATCCACAGCCACATAGTTGGTCAATCTTCAGCAGGCGGGCACTCCAACCTGCCACTGATGTTGGAATGAAGAATTCCAGCTGCTAAACTGGCCCAGCTGTTGTGCTGGAGGACAGAGAAGGTCTGCATGCTCTCTTCTGTAACAACTTGAGTTTTTACGCAAGTAATATAGGCTGTTTCAGGCAGCTTCAGATAAAACTGTTTTATCTAAAGAGAGCACGCAGACCTCTGTTCTCCAGTACATATGCTGGGCCAGTTTAGCAGCTAGAATCCTTCATTCCAAACATGTCAAAAACAGCTACCAACAGTCTGTACATGTGTCTTTAGCCTGTGGAGATGGTGCTTCCTCGGTATAGCCGTCACATGTGCTGCATATGGAAAGCTGAACATACTAGCAGCAGACCTGCAGCACTGGGCCACAACCGTCTTCAGATTGCACAAGAAAATGTGATTTAATTTTTTTTTTTTAAAGAAAAAAGAATGTGATGGAAAGAGCCACATCTACGGTCAGGATGAGTGTTATGAAATTTGGTCAGCAACTGAAGTGTTTGAAGATTTGAAGCCACAGAGGAAAACAGCATTTGGAAAATACTTTTATCTTCACGCTCACAACATAGCATTACAATGCAGAGCTATTTTATTCTGGAAATAAGTGAATCCACTGTGCGTTTATGATCCTCTGCAGACTTCTAAGGGTAAAACAGATGCAGGAAATACCAACAGATTCGCTGAAAATGACTCCCAGACTTTAGCAGCCTCTCCCAATGCTGAAGCCTTCACACCAGGTAAGCAATGCAATATGTACAGAACATCTGAAGCAAATTAACAGCTTCTGGTAAACATTAATTTGTAATTCATCATCTGCAAAAATACAGACATTTAGGTTAGACAAGTGTGAACAACATACCTCAGTACTGTCTCATGTAACTTTAGAACTCCATCCCCAGAAGGTTGGATCCACATTTTAATTAATTTTATCTGTCAGTTGTGTGTGACAAGGTTTAAAACGAGTTAGTATTCATGTTTCTGTCCGAATGCTAAGGTCTCTGTAATGTTTCTTAAATCCAGCACACATGTATCAGTTTTCCTGCAAGCGTTGACCAGCTCAGAGACTATGCTTCCTCCGGACCAACAGGGGGCGGAGGACACCGAGCGGATCAGCCTGCGTTCGTGTTAGCCACGGCTAGCTTAACTCCGAGACCGGGGAGTAGAAAAAAACATGTTGGAATAAGCATTAAGAGTTTGTTTACAAGATTTAAAAAGGTTATTTTTAACGGCGATAAAGACAGTTGAGACAAAGACCGAACGCTGTGACGGTAAGAATCACACTGGTAATGACTTCAGAACGAAAGGAGGAGGGTGCCCGATTATACATTTATCCATCAAATGATTGTCTGTGTGTGTAAATAACGCGTGTTTGGAATCGACACAGGTTAAAACATGTTTGCTAAGCACTTTGGATCATGTTCACATGATACTGCAGTAGTCGTTTGGGGAAGAATTATAAACGTTTTCATGAAAGTGCCTGAATGTCTGTACTCAAAAACACGATTAATACAGCAGTTAGCCCTCACCAAGTAATTTGACTGAGAGACATCCATGAGCGCTGATATCGAGGACAACAGCGCGGAACTTTTTACAGACAATATCACTCCACTGTATAGGTGTTCTAATAAAGTTAAAGTCCCCCTTCCAGTGGAAACAAATTATTACATAATACAAATCATAATCTCTTCTTGCTTATTACTGGTAATAAAATGAACTTTTGTATGAAATGGTGTGTCAGCAATGGTGTGATTCTGTCTTAAATGCAGATAATCACACCAGTTACTTCATTATAAACCACCAAAACTCTAAACATAATTCATGCAAATGAAAATAAAATCTCATCAATAAATCCAGTTTTCAGTGGCCATGATATGGAGCCAAATCAGGGCCAAAAAGACTGCTTATTTGAAAAATTAAATTCAATAAAAACTAACCTTTGAAATGCAACCAGGTGTTACAATGTTTTGATTTTCGGATTAAAGAAATATGTTTCTCTACATTTTTGCATCTTGTATCTCATCTCATCCTATTTTTCAGATTCACTGAAAATCTGAGGTTGGAGCTTGGTAACAGATGATGGGCGTGGTAACAAACAAGGGGTGTAATAACAAGTGATGGGCGTGGTAACATATGGTGGGCGTGATAACAAAAAGGGGTGTGGCAACAGATGATGGGCATCAATGGAGGCTGTTGCCCACTCACATGCCAGCCGTAGCCCACAATGTACTGCGACATCACCTGCCCTTCTGAGCCTCATTAAACTGCTTCTTATTAGGGTTAGGGTTAAGTTCACCTGAGCTTTCGGTATTCTTCAGCTTCCAATGAGTCAACTGGACTTCTGGAAGATGTTTCTAATCCAGGGGCTTCTTCATTTCTGAGTCAAAGAGAAGAATATTCACACCTGCTTCTCCACAAAATGCCTTTTCTTCTTTTTTTCATTTAATTTCAGAGAGGGTGGTGTGTGAAGAAATGGGAGACTCAGGTCAGCCTCCAGCACAAAGGAGGTATAACAGGTAAAAAGTGATCACATGACTCTTAAGAGTGCCGCAGCCCTTTTGCTTCATTTTAAGAGTTCTGAAGATTTTCAATTTTGCTTCCTGTCTGTCAGGACTGAAGAACATATGACCAGAACAGAGATGGCAATGGGTTGGGGTGCTCCATTTGTCCCTGGGAACTGTATCAGCGGTATGTGAGTGTCCTTGTTGGCGGGGTGGATCAGTTTTGATGGTGGCCATTCTTGGTGTGTCTGTAGGAAGTGACATTGCCATCACGTTCAAGAACCAACCACTCACATTACTATTGTGTGTGTTTAGAGCAGACTGTGACCTCCCTGAAGGTCACTATCCAGCAGAGCAGTGACAGCAGAGAGTTCAGACAGATGGACGAGTCAGCTGACAGACAGTCAGGTGGTCTGCACTGTCATGTCTGTGACCTCACCTGTCGCTCTCTGCAGGTAAGACCTCACCTGAGCACGGGGATGATTAAGTGATGCACATTATCAGATATCAGCAGTTATCATCGGGGTTGTGATGTCATGCTTTAAATCAGTCAAGTGCAACTCCAGTCCTCCAGGGCCAGATTGAAGCTGGGTTTTCTATGCTTTCACCTGGGGTTCTACTTCCCTTGGTGAAAGTGGTTGCTGACTGGTACGACACAAAACCCGGCTTGAGGACTGGAGATTCCGATCCCACCTATAAATCCCGTCATTGGTTGGACCAACAGGTGTTTCAGGAGCACATGGCAGCACCAGAACACCTGAGGAATTTGGCAGACATCACAGGGGCTGCTAGCAGCACAGCACGCACGCTGCACAACAGGTTTGAAATCAATACTCACTCACTTCCTTTATTCCTCCTTGGTCCATCACCTCCTTGGTCCACCACCTCCTTGTTCCATCACCCAGCACCATACCAGTCAACATGCTTTTCCCATTCAAGCTGCATCTCTGTAACGCTCTTCTTCACAGTTTAAACCAAACGGACTCAACTCCTCATCACCTTCAGATCTGCCTCCTCTTAGCACATCAGCCCTGTTCTCAAACAGCCTCACTGGCTTCTGCTCTATGGTCTTTAAAACCCTGATCTTCACCTTCACATCCCACCAGAGTTTATCTCAAACCTACACACCCTCTATATCTTCCCCCTCTCTGCTCCTCCTGCCCATTTGTCCACCACAGGACTCCCATCTCTGTGTTCCTCATCTCCCCTAGAGATCTGAAATATATACCCTCTAAATCTCCTTGAACAAGATGTGTGTGTGTGCGTGTGTGTACACACACACACTATACTACAGGTGTCAGTCACAATATGTGACAGCTGCTTGTTAGTATTGTTATTACAATGCACTCATTCAATCCCTTGCTTGTGCTCAGGGGGCGTCGGCCTAACATTCAGCGCTGGTGCGACACCTGTCAGGCTCATTTTAGCAGTGATGTCATCACTCATCGACAGACCAGAGAGCACAAGGTTGTACGCACATGGGTGACATCATAGACTGGTTGTGCAGTGTGAGCAGTGTAATTGTGACTGTTGTGTGCAGGAGTGTAAGAAGCAAAGTCGCCCCTTCTGTCCCGTGTGTCACCGTCACTTCAAGACTCCCAGGAAGTTTGTTGAACACATGAAGTCAGAAAAGCACAAGCAGCAGGTGAGGAGAACCATCAGGGTCTGAGGGGTCCCGCTGGGGCTCATCAGCCCCTTTGAGAGGTCATTTCTGCCCTGAAGAGAGGGTCACTGTGTGACTGTTGAAATAAGAATCCTCCCCCCATTCGTCCTGCTCAGGGTTTCCTCCTGTTAGAGGCAGTTGTTTTGGGTCAGGCTCTGGGTCTCTGTGGAGATATGCAGATATATAGGTGCACCTCTGTAATCAGACACTTACTGGTCTATTGACTGACCGCAGTAACGTGTTCTGCTGTCTTTCAACTTCCTCTTTACCACAGACCGTCTGTTAGGTTTTGATCATTTTGCTGAGCAGTCAATCACAGGGTGTCAAATAGGATCATTGACACATACACAGTGATGTTAGAGATGTTTAGAGAGGAAAAATGAACGTTCACAAGTTAAAATGAAAGTGACTAATCAAAAGAAGTGAACATCTTGCTGGACCCATCTGCTCCACACTCATCTACAGGTCCACCTGCAGGAGCAGCAGGAGGAGGAGCTAATCACTGTGGATGCCATTGGCTGCTTTAAAGAAGAGGAGGAACCAGAAGAGGTACAGGTAGCTCTAGAAGAGGAAGCCAGAGACAGAGGAAATGGGAAGAAGCCATTAAAGCTACCAAAGATCAAGCTTGTTAAAAGTTGTCAGCCATTTTTGTAGTTTACACTTGATACTGAATAAGAACCAACTGCTGAGGAAGAAGGTTCAGTTTCATCATTACACTATATATTCTTGTAGTATATTCTATATTATTTTAGAGCTTGATTATAGTATTGACTTTTGAGTGGGTTATGTGTTGAAAAGGGTTAATAATTCCCAACCTGCTCCTAATCTCTGTTGTTGGCCTTTTCAGATGAAGGTAATCCTGTCCCAGCAGACGTAGCATATGATGGAAGATCACCACAACGTGACCGTGAGGATTTCTGTAGAGATGTAAAAGAGGGCGGAGCCCAGGATGGAGGTATAAAGAATATAAAAAGGTTTTTGACTGTGGGCGAGGCCACTTCTTCATCTGAGACCCCTCCGGTTTTTCACCCAAGAAAAACTGATCATGGACTAAATGCATGGAGCTGGTTTAGCTGCTGCTTCATGGTGCAGCCAGGTTTCCCGGCGAGGAGTGACGTTACAGGTTTGCCTCCACCGAGGAAGGAGGTTGCCTGACAGCCAGCTTGTGTTTGTGAAGAAAATCACCTCAACAGTTCTGAACAGATTTAAATGATCAAAGCATAAAGCAAGCTACTGTTGTATAACCCTGGTCCTCCCGGTTGTTTTGATGCTACAGATAAGACAGGTCTCAGGCTGGGATCTGAGCTCTGATTGTTGCTACTTTCATTTCTTTCACATTTGATCATTTTACTTTTTAGAATCCTTTGAATTTCAGGCTTCTGGTTATTAATCGGACCTTTGTTAAACTTGATCTGCTGTGCTGATCAATCATTTATTGGATGTATCCTGTTTGGTGTGGTGTTCGTGTCATTGTTGACTCCACCGTAACCTTAACAGAAACACACTAGGACACACACACTGTACAACACACTAGGATCCAAGGTTGTTTTCTGTGTCAACTGGACTGTCTTCTCTTTTTAAGATGTTTCGCCTTCTGCCCAGATGGCTTCTTCAGTTCTGAACTCGCTGGGGACAGAGCTTGAAAATATAGCCCTTGTAGACCATTAGCATGCTAATGATCTGGGTGGTCACCTGAGAGTCGTTGGCAGGGTCGTTGGTAGGGTCGTTCACCTAGTTTCAGTTGGTGTGTCTCTGTTTAAGGATGGTTTTTCCAATTTGACATGGATAGCCTCCTTGACACCCCTGTCAACCCAGCGGTCTACTGGCCAGTACCCATACTTGACTGTCCTCAAAGAAGTGTTGTCTCTCCTTTAGGTGTAAGTGGACTGCTGAGTCCTGACCTGAAGAGGTGGCACAAATTGGAAAAACCATCCTTAAACATTGTAACCTTAAAAGAAACACACATTAGGACAGACACTCACACACACTGTACAACACTCTAGGATACACCTCCCCATACATTAGGACACACACTGTACAACACACTAGGACACACACATTGTACAACACACTAGGACAAACACTGCACAACACACTGTACAGCACACTAGGACACCGACACACACTGTATATCAGGCTAGGACACACACAATGTTTAGGACACACACAATGTACAACACACGAGGACACACACTGTATAGGACACACACAGTACAACATCCTTGGACACACTCTCTCTCACACACACACACACACACTGTACAACACTAGGACACACACAAAGTACAACATTATCAAATCAATCTTTATTTGTATAGCATCTGTTACAATCAAATTTGTTTCTAGGCACTTTACAGAATCCCAGGGCCTGACCCCCAACAACCAACAGTGGCAAGGAAAAACTCCCCTTTAACAGAAGAAACCTTGAGCAGGACCGGGCTAAGCATAACTATGATGTTAAACTAATAATTAGTCGACCCTCTTAAGTATAATAATTTGTCTGTCTAGGATAATAACTGGAACTACATAATTAGTGATAATAAGCTTTTTTTCCTGGGAGCTAAATGCTCGGCCCCCCATTCTACCCCTAGAGACTCTGGGGACCACATGCAGACCAGCATTCTGAGAGCGGAGCGGTCTATTGGGCTGGTAAGGTATCACTAGCGCCTCCAGGTAGGATGGAGCTAGGCCTCTGAGGACCTTGTAGGTCAAAAGAAGGGTTTTAAAAATTATTCTAAATTTAACGGGCAGCCAATGAAGAGATGCCAGTACAGGAGTTATGTGATCTCTTTTGCCAATACCTGTCAGAACTCTGGCTGCAGCATTTTGGATCACCAGGAGGCTTCTTAAAGAGTTGTTTGGACACCCTGATAATAAAGAATTACAATAGTCCAGTCTGGAAGTAACAAGTGCATGGACTAACTTTTCAGCATCATGCCGCATCAGTAGTTTCCTGATCTTTGCGATGTTCCTCAAGTGAAAAAAGGCACTTCTAGAGACTATTTTAATGTGTGAGTTGAAGGAGAGATTTTTGTCAAAAGTTACTCCAAGATTTCTCACAGAGAGACTAGATGCTAAGAAGATGCCATCTAGAGTGATCATGTGATCTAATCTATCCCTGAGAGGTTCAGGACCAAACACCATGACCTGTTTTTCCTGAGTTAAGGAGAAGGAAATTTGAAGACATCCAAGACTATATGTCTCAAAGACAGGCCTGAAGCTTCACTAATTGCTCTGTCTCCTCTGGTTTCATGGATAGATATAGCTGAGTGTCATCAGCATAACAATGAAAACTTATTCCATGCTGCTGAATAATCTTTCCTAAGGGAAGCGTGTACAAGGTGAAAAGGATTGGTCCAAGTACAGCACCTTGTGGAACTCCATGGCTAACCCTACTGTATGAAGAGGGAACACCATGGACAGGAGCAAACTGGTATCTATCTGATAAATATGATCTAAACTAGTCTCGTGCTGTCCCTTTAATCCCAATCACATGTTCCAGTCTCTGTAACAGGATGCTGTGATCAACTGTATCAAAAGCAGCACTGAGGTCCAGGAGAACCAGCATAGAAACCAGTCCATGAGCTGAAGCTATACGAAGATCATTAGTAACTTTAAGAAGTGCTGTTTCTGTGCTGTGGTGAGCTCTTAGCCCTGACTGAAACATCGCAAACAGGCAGTTTCTCTGTAGGTGCTCCAGTAACTGAGTCACCACCACCTTCTCAAGAATTTTAGAGATAAAAGGAAGGTTGGATATCGGCCTATAGTTTGCTAACACATCAGGATCCAGTGATGGTTTTTTAAGCACGGTTTAATCACTGCCACCTTGTAGGACCGGGTACATAACCTAAAGGACAGTTGATCTGTCCAGGATAGATCTACCTATCATTGGTAAAACATCCTTCAACAGGTGTGTTGGGATGGGATCTAAAAGACACGTGGCTGTAATTTATAACATCTACATGGATGTTAAAGTCTCCAATAATAATGACTTTATATGTTCTGAGGACCAAGTCAGATAAGATGTCAGAGAACTCAGATAGGAACTCTGAATGTGGTCCAGCAGAGGGCCGATATACAACTACAAACAAAAGTGGCTTTTTTGTCCTCCAGTTCAGATGGGTGATGCCAAGAGTCTTTCAAATGAACTGGAACCATATTTTGGTCTAGGATTAATTAATAACTTGGAGTGATAGATTGCTGCCACTCCTCCTCGACCAGTAACACGAGGAATATGATAGATAAGATGGGTAGGAGGAGTAGATTCATTTAAGCTAACATACTCCTCCTCCTGAAGCCAGGTCTCTGTTAGACAAAATAAATCAATGTGATGATCAGCTATCAGGTCGTGCATTAACAGGGATTTACACAAAAGAGATCTAATATTTAATAGTCCACATTTAATTGTGCTGTTTCTTCTATTTATGCTTTGGTATTAATTTTAATAAAATTATGGTGATTGAACGCTCCCCTGCTCTGTGCTTGGTGAGACTAGAGACTACCTCTATAGTGTTAAATATGTTATTGTTGGTGGATGAGGGTTCTATGGAAGCAGCAGAGAGGTGCGTAAGACTACAACAATCCTGATTTGTCAGGTCACTTTGGGTCTAATAAAATTGGCAAAGTTCCTAGAAATGAGAGAGGCACCATCCCAGGTGGGATGGATGCCGTCTCTCCTAATCAGACCAGGTTTTCCACAAAAACTGTTCGAATTGTCTATAAAGGCCACCTGGTTTTCGGGGCACCACCGTGACAGCCAGCGACGAAGCAACGACATGCAACTAAACATTTCACCGCTGGCCAGATTGGGCAGGGGACCAGAGAATGCTATGGAGTCCGACATTGTTTTTGCGTAATTGCACAGTGTGGACTGTGGGATGAGCTTGAACCCAGGAGTCAACAGTGATCAGAACTAGCTTTGCGGCAGCTTCAGGGTTCTGAAGGTTCTGCTGGTTTCTGTGTTATTCTGTGGTTGTGAAAGCCCAGACAGGAAGTGATGTAGACTTCAGAAGACTCCAGTCACCAGAAAAGCAAGCAGCTGTGGCCTCTTTAAATATCTTGATTTGATGTCAGGGTCGACACCAGCTGCTGACTCTGGATCAGTTTTCTCATCAAGGACCCTCTGCTCACAAGACCACCTGCTGTCCTCCTCACCGACCTTCACAGGAATCAAGACACACCTGTCAGTCACAGCGACACAGGTGAAACACAACTGACCATCCTCCTGCGTTACACACACAGACACACAAGCAATTATAGCTACTCACAAAAATCAATACCGCAGAATTACTCTGAGTGTGTGTGTGGATTGGGGGGGGGGGTCAGGCGTTGCCCTTGGCAGCTGCAGGTTAGTGAAAGACCTGGACAAAAACACTCGTGTGTGTTGTTGATCTGAACTAATAATGTTACTGGTTTAATACATCATTAAGAGAAACAAAGATAGCACCTGTTGCTAAAAACGGAAGTCAGGGCTGGTTTGATGGTGTCACTCTTGTGAAGATACAGCTTTGACTTCCTGAGAGGGTTTTTTTTTTGCAGCTAACCATTGCTACCTGTAGCACAGCTGTTTGTCGTGAGACAGGAAGAGCTAAAAGCATCAATGCATGTAAAGGTGATAAAATATGGATTAAAGAGTTGCGCTCTTTACAGCTGAGTCCAGTTTCTTTTATCAGAAGGTTTTAGTCTCAAGGGTTTGGGAAACAAAGCTTGTACCACCGTCTGCCACCGGGGGGAGCTCGCGCTATTTAAGTTGTCTATCAATAATCAAATGTCTTCACATTAATCAGAAAAATCTCAGGGTTTTTGTTTTCAGTATTAATTTTTGACACCAACATGAACAAAATCCTTGTGGTCAGTAAAAGAAGATTAATCAATGAAAGATCAATAAAGACATGATATAGTTCACACACAGATCATTACTGTCGGGGAGGTTGGTGGCAGGCGGAGGTCACGAGAAAGGATTGTGTTGACCTTTGACCTGCTGGTGTTCAGGTAAGTTACCTTAAGGTGGGATAGGTGGGTGGGGGTCAAGCCTGAGGTCACATACAGGAATTGAGATAACATCACACATACACATCTAGTGTTACCTGAGTATTTATCAGATAAATGCCTTATTTCTATGGATGTCCTCACAAAGATAGAAGTACAGGGATGTGTGTATTTGTAAATGAAGAGCTCAATCAGGAAAAAGTCATTATTACTCGAACAATTATGTCCAAGGGCAGGAGTCAGCCTTGTCATACACTGGTTCTGTTACTGTTGTCTCTCTCACACACATTCGTGCGCATGTACGCACACGCGTGCGTGCTGTCCTTCAGAGTCACTTTAGTTTGATAATGGGGAGCTAACTGTCAGCATGTCTATTGCTAATAGCGAGCGTCAGCCGCTGCGTCTCTTTAATGGCTCTTATCGAACTTCTTTGTTTCTTTTCAGCAGCGTCTGAGCTTTAAAAGCCTCCTGCTGAATGTAAACAGTAAATAACCCTTTTTAAAAGCACTTAATCCTTTATTCTGCACCGTTCCTTTTCTCAGAGGTTGTATGTCTGTTGTTATAATTATTATTATGATTATTACTGTATGGCCACATTCATAAGCCAGATTTTTCAGATTCCTGTGAATGTCTCAGCAGGATGATCAATCATCAATCAATCACTAACCTGCTCTGACTGTCCCTCACTAGTCATATGGAAAATATTTGTCATGACACTGCCTATGCTAAAAGCTACAGCTAATTAGTCTGCCATCCTGTCTGTCTCCCTCTGTTCTCATCAACTGATTTTACCTGGTAAAATAAAGGTCAGCTCAAAGGTCTTTGATGTCACATGACTTCTCTGGGTGTTCTGCTTCAGTGTCACAGCAACCTGCTGCCAGCTTGCTTTTGCTGTCTGTCCATCGTTTCCCTCCTTTTTAAAAAAAAAAATCAAC
The DNA here is from genome assembly GCF_901000725.2 of Takifugu rubripes. Taxonomy (NCBI): domain Eukaryota; kingdom Metazoa; phylum Chordata; class Actinopteri; order Tetraodontiformes; family Tetraodontidae; genus Takifugu; species Takifugu rubripes. The sequence goes on from NC_042305.1 coordinate 6,368,704, forward strand.
ATCATCTTTAAATATGACATGAAATGAAAACTGGGATTTTTCCGGGGACAATGGAGGCTGATTGAGCATCACTCCAACCAAAATGAGTCCATCTATAAACCAGAATCTGACCTCGAGTCAGATTGAGATGAAGCTTAGAGGGTAGGAGAAGAACGCTTTCTGTTGTTCATTCAAAGTGATAGTGCAATAACACGGTTGAACGATAACTACTAGCTAAGCGTAGCATGATTTTCATCATTGAACAGCCAGAATCAGGTGGCTGTTTTAGATTCTAGACAGTTTTGACGCCAACTCTTACTCTTATTATTGGTACAAAAAAGAATATCAAGCTAAACGGCTGTCAGCAGGATTATTTTTGCCAACTGACTGAAAAACGGTGTAATTCACTCGTTCTGAGTGTTTCCTGTGTGAAAGGAAGCTGTCAGCTTCAACCTGCTGCTCAAATGAAGCGCAAAGAATTGATTCTAAATGATCCCCTTCAGCCTGACAAGTACCCCTGTGGTTCTCACTCACACACACACACACACACACCACCACAGTGGGCTTTAATGATAGCTGCCTTTTAATGCTACTTTGAGCAGAAGGTTACCATTGTGTGTATGTGTGTGTCTGAATGTGACAGAGAGAAAGTTACCATTAAGGCGCCCACTGCGGTGCAGCCTGGTCCACTCTGGTCCACAGCATGCTGGGAAAATCTCCAGCTTCCCTGCAGGTTGTGAGTGCGGTGTCAGGGAGCTAAATGACAGGGTTGACTCCTCCTGGACGCCCCGTACCTCAAACCCAACGTTCCCTTTCACCTTCACACTGCTACCCTGCAATTAGCACAGGAGCTGTGAGGACCAGCAGTGTGTTTGTACTTCATATGTACCTGCATTAGCAGCCAGAACATTAGAACCACTGACAGGTGAGTGAAGAACACTGATTATCCTGTTACGCTGGCACCTGTCAGGAGAGGAGAGGCCCCACCCACTGAAACCTCCAAGCTCCTGATAAAGTCCAGCGCCACCCAATGATGTGGAGTTGATCAAATGGACATCGCAGGAACTTTGGATCGTTCTTCACAAGAGACCGAGGACAGAGACATCTTGAAGAACAGCCTCAGATGGAAAAGGCTGTTAGCAGGCATCTCTAAAGGCCAGTGTTGCATCATTTCCTGTCCTCTTAGGTCTAATTACATCAAACATTGGTCCACCTATTAACTCCTAATTGACCCAAGAGACTTAAACACCCCCTACTGCACCAGAGGTGTGTGTGTCCCTCTGTATGTGTGTGTCTGTCTGTGTGTCTGCATATGCACGTCTCTGCGTGTGTGTGTCTGTCTGTGTGTGTGTGTCTCTGCATGTGTGTAGATGTGTGTTGTTTTGTTGTATTGAAAACAAAAACTCATTTATTTTCTTCTAAATCCTTTTCACTCAAACAACAATAAGAGCCATCACACACACACACACACACTCTGTCACAAACATGTTTTGTCTGTTCTGATGAATAAACATTCTTTGACAGCTGGTTTGATGTTCAGGTTGTTTTCAGATTGTTTTGTTTTGTGTGAAGTTGGACCTGGACTCATTGTTCAGTCATCTCCATGCGGACGTTACTGGGCCACATTAGATCACAGAGAGACCTGAACCAAAAGGTGAGGACCCTTCTGACACATAGGTTGTAATGTGGCCTCCACAACAGGTGGTGGCGCTTGTATGAAGAGGGTCAGTTATTGAGCCAAGATGAGTGGTTATTGGTGCTGAACATCTATCTATCTATCTATCTATCTATCTATCTATCTATCTGTCTGTCTGTCTGTCTGTCTGTCTGTCTGTCTGTCTGTCTGTCTGTCTGTCTGTCTGTCTGTCTGTCTGTCTGTCTGTCTGTCTGTCTGTCTGTCTGTCTGTCTGTCCGTCCGTCCGTCCGTCCGTCCGTCCGTCCATGAATTCATCCATCCGGCTATCCATTCATCCATCCGGCTATCCATTCATCCATCTATCTATCTGTCCGTCAATTTATCCATCCGGCTATCCATTCATCTATCTATCTATCTGTCCGTCAATTCATCCATCTGGCTATCCATTCATCCATCTATTTATCTGTCCGTCAATTCATCCATCCGGCTATCCATTCATCCATCTATCTATCTATCATCTGTCTATTTATCCATCCAGCTATCCATTCATCCATCTAACTATCTATCCATCTCTCTATTTATCCATCCTCAACTTGACTCTGTGACTTTTATTTCAGTTCAGATTTGAGTTTTATTATTTAAGTTGGACAAAAAATGAACAATAACATCAGAAGAACAAAAGGTTGAGGACTTCTGCTCCTAAGAGGCTGTAGGACAACCTGCTGAGAACACACACACACACACTCAATTCAATGTGCTAATTGAATTTCATGGCCTGTCTTTGTGACAGCTCACCACCTTCTGTTACTGTTCTACTGTTGTGTGTGTGTGTGTGTGTGTGTGTGTGTGTGTGTGTGTGTGTGTGTGTGTGAATACATGAATAAAAGTGTGTGTTTATCAAGGGTTGTCTTGATGAAATGGTTCTTTTGCAACAAATGGCTTCTTTCAGCAGCAGTGTGTGTGTGTGTGTGTACGCGTGTGTGTGTGTCTAGGGGGGTGTTAGACAAGCCTATATACTGCAGCACAATAGCACCCCTCCTCTGGTGGTGGGGCAAGGGCTGTGGAGGATCAAGGCCTTTACAGACCATGAATTCATTACAGCTGCGTTTTTCGTCTTTATTGTACTAAAATGAGCAATAAAAGAGGCTGAGGGGGGTGGGGGGTGTAGTACTTGACATGGGAGAGTTTCAGGGGACAAGAGCTGAACTTTTGCAGTGCATAATGAAGTTGGGGTGATGGTCGGATAATCTGGTTTCCATCTGCTGACCCTTCTGAACAACCTTGAACTGACATCAAAAAGATTTTACATGCCCCCCCAACACCCACATCCACACACACATACATATACACACACACACACACACACAGTCTCAACCACTGCCAAACAAAAAGGCCATGCCCCTCTGACAATTCATTTTTGGGTTCAGTCTTGGAATCGGTGCAAAATTGATTCTTCCACCATCATCATCATCATCACCATAAATACCATCCTCACCACCACCATTATCATTATCACCATCATTATCATCATCATCACCATCAGCAGCAGCAGCAGCACCACCACCACCATCATCATCATCATCATCATCATCATCATCATCATCATCATCATCACCAAAGCTTCAACTATCATCAGCTAAGCAGAAACAGTGATGTCAGCTTTCTGGGTGTTGAAGATAGCTCCTATTTTCCTGACGGAGCAGAATACAAACAGCCTGATTTCTGCTCTGAAACCTTCATCTGAACACATATTAAAGGCTTCACCTCCTGCTGGGAGTTTCAGAAACATCATCTCCACTCACATTTCTCTCCTCAAACCTTCACAAACCTTTTAGAACAACAGCAATTCTTTTGTTTCTAGAGGAAAATAAAGTCATTTTTGCATCCGCATCATCATATGTTTTCAAGGTTGCACTTCTTCCTCTTATCTCCTCCCTCTTCTGCCACGTAGGAATCCCCTGGAGACAGTCAGACATCAGACGTGCGTGAATGAAGCTGAATTGGATTTAATCAGCTGGTTTCCAGGGTTCTTTCTTAAGCCCACCTGCATATTCTTAGTTTGACTAAGATGTGACCTTTGACTCCACTTCTGTAAACCTTTTCTCCAGAGGCTTTAGCTCTGTCTCCTTATGGATCATCAGTCTCTATCAGGTCCATTTTCTCTTGAAATTAACAGGCCTTCCAATTCTTGCAAAAGGTGCCACCATCATGTCTGTCTGTCTGTACGAGCTGATTCCTCTCATGAACACCATGTTTTGTCTGTGTGTGAGAATGTGTATATGTGAGTGTGTATGAGTGTGTGTATGTGAGTGTGCATATGAGGGCTTGTGTGAGTTTGTGTGGCTGCAACAGCTCTGTTGGAGGTTGGATGAGCTCAGCAGGAGGTTAAAGATGAAGAGGATGAGTATTAGGGTGAAATGGTCCATGAACTGAGTGTGTGTGCGCGTGGGTGTGTATGTGTGTGTGTGTATTTGTGTGTGTTTCCTGTCATTTCGATCAGTGGTGATAACATTGATTGCAGTCGTCCACCTCATGTGATGAGACCCCAGTCACATGATGTCTGGATGTTTTGCTCACAGGAGTAAACATGAAAATATTTGTGTTCATGTGAGATCCAGCAACTTAAAAAACGAGGAAACAAATGTTCTGTTCCATAGCTGATGTACTTCCACTCCAACTGGAAGTGATGATGTCATTTCCTGTGTTCTAAATCGCAAGTGTGACACAGAAAACAGGGCTGATACAACCTGTAAGGTACACACACACACACACACACACACACATCACTCTCTTTCACTCACTCACTCACTCACTCACTCACTCACTCACTCACTCACTCACTCACTCACTCACTCACACCGCACAATGTCTCTCTCTTACACACACACAGCACATGCACATGCACATGCACAAACACACTGTAGTGGTTGTTAATGGTACTTAAGGCTGTTAGTGTTTCCTGTTGATGTGCAACAACGTTTACACAAGCGATTTTCCATTTTACAGAGCTTTTCACAGACACACACACACACAAACACACACACACACTGATAATGGGACTGGACTGTCCATATGGGTCTGTGTCTTACCTGCTGAACACAACATGTTCATGCCTGAACTTCTGACTATCATAATAAAGCCATTTGGACAGAGTGGTGATGCCATCGTGAGTTGGACCTGTCAGCATCAACACCTCACGCACCTGTATTTACGTGTGATGACCATCAGATATCAGTTTCCACATTTCCTGCTGGATGTCATAATTTGAACTAATTTTAATTTTCAGAATTTCAGCTCAACGAGATCTTGTCCGTTAACCATCTGGCACCAGCTGCCAGGGGTGTGGCACAGACGTCACAGGTCACAATGAGGTCATCATAGTTATCACAATGTTCCTGTGCGACATCTCACTCTATGGCATTATTCATTGAGTCAAAACTGCAGGAGGCAATTATGTTTGCACAAAATATGAAAAAAATATTTGAAATTTGATTTCGGGTCTTAAAGATCAGACTCTTCCTCCCCTAATATGGTCACTACATTTCTGCACAGTTCTGGGACAGAGGTTGAGGTTCTCCTGGCAACATTTTTAGAATAGAAGATAAGATATTAATTTGACAAAACTCTGGAGCTCAGACCCAAATGTTTTTGAGGAAGCTGGGAAAATTTAGCACCACCTATGGGTGCAGTGCCATTGTTTTTGGGTGTTTAAATAAGAATAAAAAGGAGACCTGCTTAGACATTACACAAAAAGTGTCAAACCATTGCCAGGCAAATTTTGGTTCTAAAAACAATTTAGATGGCATCAAGAGACTGGAGCACAGTATGAAGGACTAAAAACCATAGAGCAAAATGAATACAATTAAACATTTCTAAATAAGAGTCAATTTCTGCAATCAGTGTGAGGGAAATAGTTCATACTTTTCTTCTTGTCTAATACAGAGCTGTTCATTGTTAATAACAATTGGTGGGTGTTGTGAATTGCAGACCTTCCTACAGAATATCGTGACCTTTGACCCACCATGTTCTTCTCGCCACCTGTGGAACTGCTACAGACACGTGACTAAACGCGGAAGCGGAAAGAGAGCTGCGGAGTTGCCAACAGCTGAGCGGCGACAGAGATCTTTTATGAATGCGAAGATGCTTTCTGTAGCACAACAAAGTCAGCGACTAAAATGAAAAATGCGTGGTGCAAAACACGATCAAAGAGCTTCACACAGCCACTGCTTACGTGGGTTCAGCAGGTCACGAGCCAAACTTTTTTTTAGTACACGATGGCTACTAGACTGAAATATACCTATTGTACCTACCTACCATACCTCACAAGTACTGCTGCAATAATGTTGTGTTTAAAACATGTCTCTCAATATACCGCATGTGCTTGTATAGGTTCATCAGAGATTTCATAAGGAAGTCATTTGTGCCTTTCAATTCACACTCACACACGCAGTCGGATACACGTCTGTAGGAAAGAGCATTTCGGTTACTCCAAGTGCCATCAGAGTGAGACGTTATACCTATTGTCAGCATAGTTAGCAGCAAGAGCTAATCCGGCTAACAGCTAACGACTAGCAAGTGGCGCTATGATGGCGGAGCTGGTGCAGGGACAGGCCTCGATGAACCAGCCGGGGCTTAAGTCAGACGGCCTGGCCGACGTTTTACACAGGGCCCGGCAGGTAACAACTGCACAGGGGAACGCGCCGGGCGATCCTGGTCTTTTTGACCAAGCCAAAGCACTTTTCTTCGAATTTGCCCGTGTTGTCCTACTGCTGCCCAGAACTTGTGCGCTCCGTCAACAGACACACGCACGCGCACGAACACGTTAGCCTGCTAACTAGCTCTGAAAGCAGTCCGGAGCGGGACTTACGGTCGTGTTCGGACACTTTGTTCGGAATGACACGCTCCGGGAATTAGTTTGTGGGGAGTTTGTGGAGCTGTCATCCAGAGGATAAGCGCGCTGGGACCCGGTCGGGAGGGGGTTAGAAGTTTGGCCACACGTGTCACAGCGGGGGGAAGACAACCTGTTGGGCTGTGGGACCGACTCACAGGCCGAACCGGAGCGAGTTTAGTGGTCTGAAACAGGCCGAGGATCAGTGGGGAGAGGAGCCTGGCTTAAAGCGCCAGTGCGGCCAAAGGGGCACAAACGGGACCCCCCCCAGACTGTTTACTGTAAGTTGGTTAAAACTAGGCTGCAGTTACGCAACCGTCTCACAGCCATATACAGCAGGCGGGAGGCGTGCCTGCTGCGTATTCCCCAGCCAGGTACGGTGTGTGTACTCGCAGTATTTATGCTGTACTTTGTGCTCCTTACCACTGCAGGACCGCTGACCTGAGACTGCTAAAGTGTGTCCCGTCCACATGCAGACAGGAGGCTGTGCCCTAAACAAATATCACCGTGCCTCCCAAACTTTCAGTAAACTTTCTGTAGCCGGTTTGAGAAAGGCAAACCTGCCCAATCACTAGCCTGGTGGTCAGCATAGCATCATGCTAATGTGTGGCGGAAGCTAAGGAGAACAATGGCAATTTGAGAATAATATGAGAGAATAATAGCTGAGCTTTTGTCTCTTTAGTGTGGAGGGGCGGGGCTTATCAGCTGGACCGCTGCCCTACGTTTAGAATTTTAGTGGACACTTGAGAGGCAACTGAGCCATTTAGAACACTAATGGTACACGCCGCAGATACGGCGTTAGCCCCACCGGCTTTTTTCTGCTGGTGGATGTTGGGATTCAGCTGCCAAAGTGAACAAACGTGTCATTGGGTTTAGGTAGAGACCATATCACTGAGTTATTTGTGTTCTGATTGTGTTGCGCGTCTTTAGAACATCTGAAATGAAGACATCTGCACTTTTAGCTCTTTGGCTCGTTTTAGCTCACCTTTAGAGGTCAGTTCAGACCTGAGGGGTCCTAGAATCCATTTGTAGAAGCCAATATGATGATGACTGAGGTTTGGTGATTCTGGTCTTCAGGTGTACAGTCTTTCTTTACAGATGGTTGGAAAGATGGGCGGAGACAGCATGGCCCACATGAACACGTCCTCAGCAGGTGTGGAGCCGGCACTGTACTACCCGGGTCAGAAACGGCCAGGAGAAGATGGAGGTAAGGATATTCTCTTTTGTTCACTAACACGTGGAAAAAAAGCTGCGTTTTGGATTTTCCGTATACTTTTTAAATTTTATTTTAAACTGGTCTCTTCCATGTGGACTGTGGTCTGTTTTTTTGCCATGTTTCTTTGTTTTTGTTACATCAGACATGATTGCATGATGTGCTGTGTTGAGATTATTGGAGCCATAAGGTGTATCGCACCTGATGTGCTGCGTTGAGATTATGGGAAACATCAGGTGTATTACACCCGATGTGCTGCATTGAGATTATGGGAGCACATCACCATGAGTGAAGGCACCATAGTTGGTCACACACCATAAACCCACCTGACTTTGGATAAGGGGAATGAAAAAAGCTTTGCCTCCAGATTCCACCAACAGTCTGTGGCCAAAATGTTCTGCAGCCACCAATAGGAAGGTTCCGTCCAGACCAGATAGAACCAGCTTCTCTGCATCTGCTCACTTTATTTGAAGACACTAATGTTTCCATTTAATCTGGCTTTGTCTCTCAGCAGGGAGCCAGCTCACAGCCATCGGCCATCAAAGGTACCAGCAGCACCATCGATCTGTCTCACACACACACACACACACACACACAGGGTGCAGTCATAGATAAGTGTTTATGGATCTGCTCTCCTACAGTCATAAATTTAATCCTGATCATTTTGACTCACACAGTTTGTGAATTTTCTGTGTGTGTCTGTGTGTGTGTGTGTGTGTGTGTGTGTGTGGGTGATACAGCAGGGTAGTCACAGAGGACTATAAGGTGCCAGACAGGATGGTTGGCTTCAGTAAGTATGACCTCTGACCCTCGAGTCTCTCGTCCTTAACATTAACTGATTGCAGGTCAGATTTGATCTGATTCAGTCCATCTCTTATTTCACCCAAACCTGATCCAGAACATGGTTGAGGGAGAACCTTCAGGCTGACCTTTCCTGCCTTAACTTGATTCAGATCCTTTCTCCAGAGTGAGGTTTCAGGGTCGGGGGGGTGCAACATGTGCATTACATGCATGAAAGAGGCCTACATGAGTCTGAGTAAATGTGGGTCAGAAGTGGACCTTCGGTTTTTGCTCAGAGCTATGTTGAGGCCTGTAGGGTTCCAGTGGTACCTGTGCAACAGACCAGGACTCGGAAAGCTCCTGTGTTTAAAACTGAAGGTCGAGTAAGACATTGATATGCATTTGTTCTCTTAAATGCTCGGATCCTGACACGAAACCCACTGGCCTTCCTCAGATTCTACAAGTGTCTATATGTTTGAACTGTTGTGAGTGAACTACTCTGATGCCGGAAGGTCTGATCTTTTTGAGTGTAATAGCCATGTTCCTCACCCAGTCCCTGTAAAAGCAGAAAAGCAGCACAGTCAATATTCCTGAATGTGAGGTTCTGTTGTGATTGGCTGTTCTTTGGGTTCTCATTGTAGTTATTGGACGAGGAGGAGAACAGATCAACAGGATCCAGCTGGAGTCGGGATGCAAGATCCAGATAGCTGCAGGTGAGATCATTTACAGTGGTCTTCAACCCGGTCCTGCAAGGCCCATAATCAGCCAGGTTGTCCGTCCCACAAGGGTGACACCTGCTTTCACTCATGGCTCTATCAGAGAGATGACCCTGCATTGGGGCGGAGCCTTCCTTCATTAATTCCTATGGAACTTGCTCAGTGGTGAATGAAGCAAAAAACCGCTTGACTTCTGGGGCTGAGAAAAATGTTTCTAGAACGCGGGCCCGAAGACCGCTTGGGTTCTCCCGGACTCACGCGACAGTTTCTGTGGTCGAAGCTGCGAGTTTGTGACCCTGTTAACTGCTGATTTTGGCCGAGCTGCTGCTAATAGTGACTCAAGAGGAGGCAGCAGAAAGTGTTAATTATAAATTATGTATTATAAATGTAATAAAATACAGTAATATAGAATAGAATAATTTGAGAAAAATCCCAAGAACACAAGACTAATATCAAACAGTGTTGTGTGTCTTTTAGAGGTGCTGATCTGTGGAAGAACTCTACTGAATTAATATCAGGTTGTAGTTGATAGTTTACGTTGCAGTCATTAAGATGAGGTCTTCATGAATGCCCCTGTATTGAGTTATTGAGCTGTGAATGTCAAATCTGTCAATCTCTTTCTAACTTGAGTGGAGTCTGAACAGTGACTATATTAACTTTATGCTGGACATATTACTGATATTCATTCATCAGAGAATTAGATGTTATGAATTAAGCTTCTAACTCCACTAAACTAACCTGCAGTTAAGCTAATTGGATGGGTCGCAAATGAATGTGCAGCCAGGCACGATCTCATTGCTCTGATGCACATTCACTATGTTGAGAATAATACGCTAGAACTCGGATTAAAACATCAATTGAAGTAGGGAGCATCAGGATTTAAATAAGGGTAGTTAAAAAGTCCCTACCAGTAGGTTACTGTAGCCACAAACCATTTATGTATTTGCTGAGTTCTCGATATCTCTTTCACCATGTTAGCCAAAGAAAAAGAGTCTTTTGGCCCAGTGGAAGCAGATGACCAATGCAATCATTGTAGTACCACTGTTTGACCAGTAGGGCTTACTCTTTAACTTCGGCCGCACTTCCTGTTTCCAGCGTTCCCGGTTTCCGGTTTATATAAAAATTGGGACAGTAAACCCAGCAGATTGCGGGCCTGTGGGACTGGGTTGAAGACCCTGATTGGTATGACGCTGCTCCCACAATAAAGTCTTCTGGTTTGTGTTCTCAGACAGCGGCGGTCTCATGGAGCGGCCATGTTCCCTGACTGGAACTCCAGAGAGCATCGAGTAAGTTTTGGTGATCGGTGTTGACCTCCTCCTCACCTGATCTTCACCTCATTCTTGCTTGTTTGTGTGTTTAAAGGCACGCCAAACGACTGCTGGTGCAGATTGTGGATCGCTGCAGAAATGGTCCTGGTTTTCATGGTGATGGGGAAGGCGGAGCCTCAGTACAGGAGATGCTGATTCCAGCCAGTAAGGTTGGGTTGGTGATCGGGAGAGGTGGAGACACCATCAAACAGCTGCAGGTGATTGACAGGATGGGTCATATCCCTGTGGTGAAGCACCTGATGCTGATGTCACACCTGTGTCATCTTCCAGGAGAGAGCAGGAGTGAAAATGATGATGATTCAGGATGGTCCCATGCCGACTGGAGCTGACAAACCTCTGCGCATCTCTGGAGACCCCTACAAAGTCCAGGTACACAAACACTTAAACACATTCATCCTTGTACTTCTATCTTTGTGAGGACGTTCATAGGCGTAATTCATTACCCAGCCCCACTCTCTCACCTTAATCATCACTACTGACCCCTGACACTGACTTAACCCCAGTTCTAACCTCAACTTTAAAACCAGGTCCTAACCTTTAAACAGTCCTTTGAAGTTTTGAGAACCATCTAAAATGTCCTCACTTCTCCAAAATGTCCTCACTTTGCTAGTAGAATGTATATTTTGGTACGTGGTGTGGTACAAGTACAAGAATGCACACACACATACTGGGTATGTTTAAGGCTCCTGATCCAGGAGGGTTAGCCAGTCATCTTCACTGTTATTTTCTTAGTTTTAGTCCTGAACTGCCGTCAGACCTGAACATCACAGAATCGATCATGTTCCTCATCATGTTTCTCTCAGTGTAACTTTTCATCTGTGATAAGTGACCATGCAGAGGTCAGAGGTCACTCCTCCTTTCCTCCTGCTCTTCTTTCTGCAGGCAGCCCGGGAGTTGGTGTTGGAGGTGATCCGGGACAAAGATGGCGACTTCAGGTCAGGACGTACAGACTTTGGTGCCCGGTTGGGAGGATCCAATATAGATGTAAGATTCTAATCACACAACTTTACTGGCTAACAGTTAACCCCGGTCCACTGCTTAACTTTCTCTGTGGCATCCTGCTCCAGGTTCCAGTTCCACGTTTTGCTGTTGGTATTGTGATTGGTAGGAATGGAGAAATGATCAAGAAAATCCAGAATGATGCTGGAGTCCGAATCCAGTTCAAAGCTGGTCTGTTTGATGGCAGATAAACCAGTTTAACTCAAGATTCAAAGTTTCTGTATGCGAAAATTAAACTGCTTTTAAACGTGGTTGCCATCTGTATTTCTTCCAGATGATGGAATCAGTCCAGAACGTGTTGCCATGGTGATGGGTCAGCCAGACCGCTGTCAACACGCAGTACACCTGATCAATGAGCTCATCCAGACTGCACAGGTAACACACAACTGTTACATCTGATTAGAGTTTGTAGCTGCTGGTTGCTTGTCATCAGATGTTCCGATGAGATTAATTTTGGACAGTTCTGGTTTTGATCCAGTGCAAATTGTGTGTGTTCAGGAGCGTGACGGATTCAGCTCAGCCCTGCGAGGTGGAAGGGTCAGAGGACGTGGTGATTGGACAGTGGGATCTCCTGGTCCTCTACAGGAAGTGACCTACACCATCTCCGCCGATAAATGTGGCCTTGTGATTGGTAAAGGTAGGAGATCAATAATTATTGATGAAGATGGAACCTTTCTGAGTGTAACAGAAGAATCCATGAACTTAATCTGGACAAAACAACTCTTGACAACTGCAATTGTCAGAAATAATGACAACTGATGTCAGATCAGATTATAGAAGAATCAATCTACACAATGTGGATCAAATCATGATACAAATAACAAATATTTTTGTGACATGTGACTGACGTTCTGTTCTGTGCGTCTGAGTGTGTGAGAGACTGGGTGTGTGTGTACATGTAAGTGAGTTAGTGAGGATTTGTGTGTGAGAATGAACAGCTCAGGTCTACAGTCAAGCATGTGTTTGTCCATCAGTTTCTCATCAGCTCACTGGTTTTGTTGGGACCACTCTGAACTGGTTTGTGAACTTGTCTCACCTGATTTGGACTGTAGGGTTTTAATTCCCCTCCCAGTGTTGCAGAGGATTGTGGGTACTCCCTCCTCGGGGATGGTGGTGCTTTTTCCTCTTGTGCTGTGTGTGCAGGTGGAGAAACCATCAAAAGCATCAACCAGCAGTCTGGAGCTCACGTGGAGCTGCAGAGGAACCCACCGCCCTCCACTGACCACAACACCCGGGTCTTCACCATCAGAGGGTCAGCTCAGCAGATGGACGTGGCGCGCCAGCTTATCGACGACAAGATCGGAGTACGTACAACAAAGGCATCCAATCAGAGTCCACAATGCTGTTATGATGGCATCGCTCATCACAAATTATCTCCAGCAAGTTAAAGAAGTTTCATGTTGTTCAATTGATGTTTGGTTTCACTGAAGTTCAAAAAGTGGACAAGGAAGGGTTTTAGAGGCTTTTGTCGATGTGCTAGCTGTTCAGACTGTGACTGAGGAAGCTTGCCCCGGTGCCTGAGTGTGTAGCTCCAGAACAGCCACATCAGCTGCTCCAACGGAGCGGCGCTCAGCGAGGGTCCATAGCAACAGGAAGCTCAAACCTATCTTTACATGAAACACATCTAAAAAGTCCAATACAGATTGATGAACAATACAGCTAATCACTCTTTTTCTCTCCTTAATCACCACAAAATAAGTAGAAGTGCTGAACAGGTGTGATTCTGTCTCCGGCAGGGCTCAGGCATCATGAGCAATGGGGGGTTCGGGTTCAGTCCATTCACACAGGGCCCCACTTCACATCAAAAGTGAGAAACACACACTCCTACAGACGTACGTGAGAAATGAAAGAGGGGTGTGGCTCTAATGTTTGTGTGTGTGTGTGTGTGTGTGTAGCTGTGGCAGTGGCCAGCCCTTCCTGACTGGAGTTTGGGGAAACACCTTCCAGACCAGCTGGCAGAACCCTGGACAACAAGACCCTGGTAAACACACACACCCTTGCACACCCCCAGCATCCTTGCATCTGAACTGAACCCCTGAGCTGGACCTTCACCCTGGTTTAACCTGAACCTTCAGACCCAGTCTGAACTCTCAAAAACACCTCTGGTGTTGTCACAAAAATGTCCTCACTTTGCATTTAAAACATATGTATGCTGGACCTCACTGTGTATCATGTACAGGCACAGGCTGATTCTGTTTGTTGTCATTTTGATACATTTTTAGGTGATGAAATTTAGCCTAATTAAAACCAGAGGTCTTTTTGAGCCCTCATATCAACAACATGTTTCCACCAGTGAAAACCAGTCAAACCAGTGGTGCCTTGCAGCCACTCATCAGTCTTCTTTGTACCTCCTTCATGGTCCATGTTATAGCGCCACCAAGGGTGCTGGAAAGTGTCAGCTTGTTAAATACACACGTTGTTTTCATCCTGGGGTCGTCAGACCAGTACTAAGTACACAGCTGTTCTAGTCAGATAAATCAGTATTTTGCATCACTGGTTTAGTTACCCTGGCAACAGATCAGTGTAGAGGAAAATTAAAGCGACAGTACACAACAGACTGCATATTAAAATACATCAAAGCAAGTTAGAGAGGAATTTAGGTCAATTAAAGCTGCTTCCTCAGCTCCTCTTCCTCACGAAGTCACGCTAACAGGCAGGAAGCACAAACTGTCCCCGTAAAGTTTCAGCTCCTATGCAAGTCAAACTGTAAAGTTGTGTGTGTATTTGTGTGTATATATATATATATATATGTGTATGTGTGTGTGCATATGCGTATGTTTGCATGTATATATTTGTGTGTGTATTTGTGTCTGTCTCTGTTCGTGTGTATGTGTGTGTATATTTGTGTCTGTGGTCGTGTGCAGGTGCAGGTAGGGCTCAGGTGGGACATTTGGACCACTCTAAAACATGGGACCAGTACTATAAGAAACCAGGCAAGTGTTCAGTTGTCCAATCAGATCAGAGTAACTGGAGCTTCACACTGTTAGCTTGACTTCATGACCTGGAAGTGTTAGCTTTAACCTCTGCCTGCTAGCATGCTGCTAAGTCTTCTCACATAATTGTGCTGTGGTAATGTCCATTTCCTGTGGTGCTGATTGAACCAGTGTTTTCACAAGTGTGACTTCCACTGCAGTAGTGGGCGTGGCCTACCTGGAAGGACACAGCTGTCTAAGTCATGTCACCTGTAGCTTTACTTGTCTGTGTTCAAGGTCAGCAGAACCAACCTCAGAACTTAATGACGGACTACAATAAAGCCTGGGAGGACTACTACAAGAAACAGAGTATGACACATCTGTTGATCTGTCTCCCTGTCTGACTGTGTTTGTCTGACTGTCTTCCTGTCTGAGTGTTTCTCTGTGTCTGTCCCTTGTCTGTGTGTATCTGTGAGGGTGTTAGTTGCACAGCGTCTGTGATAGTCTGTCTCTAGAGTCTGATCCCCAACAACCAACAGTGGCAGGAAAAACTCCCCTTTAAAAGGAAGAAACCTTGAGCAGGACCAGGCTGACATGGTCACTGTTCTGCTGATGGACTGATGAGGAGGGAAGAGGAACAGACAGCATGTGTAAATGTTTACAGCAGGGTGTTAATGTGAAAGGTGCAAACTAGGAAATGGGAAGTGAGGAGAAGCCATCTGAGTATCCAGCCCGTGTCTGTGTATCCAGCCTGTGTCGGTGTGACCATCGGGCAGGCATCAGCCAGTCACAGGAGCAGCAGTGGACTCTGGGAGGGAACAAAAGTTCAGATTTCTGCAACCAGCATTAACTTTGCACCCGCGCTTCTATTAGCTTCCTGTGTTACACTCAAATGGTTCCCAGAACAACAAAAGCAGTTATGGAGACTGTGGTCAGCAGAAATGTCTTGTGGTTGGATGTGTAGCTGCTGCTGTCCTCCACACCTCCAAGCTGCTCAGGGTGGAGGGACAGTGATAACATGATCCAGAGCACCCAGGACCTTAGACTGGGCTGAAAGTTCACTTTCCAACAAGACTTTGTGAATAGCCTCGAGTGGACCAGCCAGAACCCTGATCCGAGACCTATCAAACATATCTGCAGAGAGCTGGATATCTCTGATGTCCCCATCCAGCCTGATGGTGCTTTAGAAGATCTGTCAGAGACAACCGTGCTTTACTAAAATGTCTTTTTCAGAGCCTATTGATGAAAGAATATTTCATTCTTCCAATTTAGCATAAGAACTCAAAGGTTTGTGTTGACCTTTGACCTTGTGCGTTACAGGTCAGTCGTCCCAGCAGAACTCGGTGCCAGACTACACCGCAGCATTAGCCGAGTACTACAGACAGCAGCCATACCTGTGGAACCCTGCCCAGATCCAGGTAAGAGAGGAAACTGTTGCTGCTGCTTGTCCTACTGGGACATCTCAGTAAACTGGAATTTGTGTGTCTTTAGGATCACTAGAGGCTCTGCCCCCATCACTGCTGAAGGCCTCAGATGGTTGTCGACAGCAACTGAGCCGGGGTTTCCTAGCAACACTCTGCCGCTTCCTCCTTCATTTGTAGAGAAAATCTAAGAATTAACTGAAAATCACGAACTTTTTTTAACCTTACAGACAACGTTGATATTTTCTGTGGCAGTTTCCGGAGCTCCTGGTCTCACAGACCTCTTCTTTCGTTCTCTTTCTTTCTTTTTTTTATCAAACTTGAAAAATAAGATGTATCAGTGTGGCTTTGAACAAAACAAAAATCCATCTAATCTCTATTTTGTCTAGTTTATTTTCTAATAAGAAAATTATATAAAGGCTTAGCAGTCCGAGAAAATCTGTTATTATTATTATTATTATTATTGTTGTTGTTTCTGATCATATTTTAAAGCGATCGTTTGTGGTGACTCAGTTCTTTATTTTGCAAGAGAAATATTTTAAGGCATCAGATGTTTTACCGTTGGATACGAAACTGTTTTTGTACTAAATTTTGCTGACTGGGTCTGTTTTTAATTTTACCTGTTATGTTGCCGTCTGGGTGCAATGACACAATCTTTTTGGTCAGATGTGTTTCTGGTGATTATTCAGTTTTGATGATATGATGATGAATAAATGACTAATATCGCAGTGGAAGGCCAGATCTCTCTGTGGTCCAATACATAGCAACAACACATTTTCCCCAACGCGAACTTCACTTCAGAAAGGGGAATTTTTCAGAGGAGAAACTTTTATGATTGTTGTAAATGACTAAACTTTTTGTTTTTTACTTGTTAGTAGTCAAACAATGAAGTTGTTTCTTTTAATGATGCGTTTGGCTAAACAAGCAAATATTTGCAACGTGTTCACGTTGCTGAATAATGTCTTTTAGCAAAAGATGTGTTACCTCAACTTTGTGTTAGCTCAAGGAATGTCATGATTTTTCTGTTAACGCTGTCTTCCTGTTAGCTAAATTTTGGAAGGAGAAATGTAGTGTTATTTGTAGTAACAATTTATAGGTCTGGTTAGCCATGCACAGCAAACATTTGCTTTGACTGAGCTGTGTCTGTTGAGTGTTTGCAGGCTTCTGCAGCTAAGTAGCTGGATTGAACGTTTTGGCACTCTGCATTAATATATTTGCTATTCATCATTTGTTGCTATTGAACATGTGTGACAGACTTGCATATAACATCTCCAGAATGTGATTAGCAGAATAGCAAACATCCCAGTGTGGTGCCAGAGTTAGCGAAACAGTTGGCTAATGTA
Source organism: Takifugu rubripes (assembly GCF_901000725.2). Lineage (NCBI taxonomy): Eukaryota > Metazoa > Chordata > Actinopteri > Tetraodontiformes > Tetraodontidae > Takifugu > Takifugu rubripes. The sequence goes on from NC_042305.1 coordinate 6,385,919, forward strand.
AAGGTGAATACTTAAGCATAATTTACCAATATTATTTTTTTAAATACAGATGACATCTGTCATTAAAAAGCCTTCTATGTGACTGGATCTTAGCAGTGTTGGTTGCATCCTGTGACACATTAAGCTGATCGGACTGGTTTGTTGGTGGAGTCGGTGGCTGTTTCAAATTTATCTTTTTTTTTTTTTTTGCAACCACAGGTCAGCAGCTCTGTCAGACTTGCAGGTCAACCTTTAGCCACGGAGGCCAGCTGTGTTTCTGTGTATTTGCTGCTAGCGTGTGTTGGACCACAGAGAGGTTTGCCTGGTGCTGATCTGTCACCCAGTTGAATTATGGTGGTTTTGCTTTCTGTGAATGTGATGATGATGATAATAATAATGATAATGACACCTTCTCCTTTTCAGGGGTCTATTTAAATCTTTGATCCAGTTCATTTTTGTTGCTTTGATATGGTTTGTGTAAAGTTCCACTCTGGCAGGTGCTCCCTGTTTAAAGTGTACTTTGTTCTGTTTAAATTGTTTAACCAGTTTCAGTGTGATGTGTTCTCATGACTGCTAGGCTAACAGTCTCCTGCTTTACTGTCTGGATGTGACCATGTAGGTTTGACTGTAATCAGACCACTGGAGCACAATGGGCTGCCGGTGTTGCGTGACCCTGGAACCAGTAGGTCGTCTGTACCACTGCAGGTTTAGATCTTCCAGGTCCTGAGCCCTGGTCCTGAAGAGGGATGCGATCTTTCCGCTTTCATGGATTCTGTTGTTTTTCTAAATTGTAATCTGCAGATTTTCTATTAGATTTTATTGATCAGAGTTGTTTGAACCCGAGCCAGAGACTGTCGCTGGCTGAGGAGGAGGGCTAATAAACCGGCTCATTCTTTCAGGCTCCTGTCTTCATGTCCTGCTGCAGCCAGGTCACATGACCACAGCAAGTTGTCAATCATCTCTTTATTTCTTTCATATCTGTGCACATGTCAACAAGATTGGAGTTCAACCAAATTAGTTTTTAATGTGACAGGAAGTTTGAGTCCTACATCTTTACAAATAAATTTGAACTAATGGACGGAAACATGTCAGCCAGGACTTCTCTATTGTGGCATTTCTTCAAATCTGATTCTTCCACTAAACAGATTTTCAAAGGAGTGTTGAGGGCATCAAAAAGCTGAGGCCAGGGCCTTGTCTGATAGCAGGGGCATGCCATCAGCCGTGATCTACTTCCTGTTTGAAATTTCAAAAATGATCGGCAGAGACATACATGATACATGTAGCATTAGCATGGTCCAGCTGCCAGATATGAAATGTGATGAGACTTTCAAACCAACATTTCTATTTAATGAGCTTGTACGTGTCTGTGTGCCAGAAAGAGCCTTTTCTAATGTACGAAAATGGAGATTCATCATTTATTCATGTTCCCAGAGCGGAGACAGATGGTTCAAGTGATGTGATGTCATCTGTCATTAAGACACTAGCTCCTGTAATCACACACTTCAGAGCTGGCAAGACAGGATGCCATGAAACTTTGCATTTGTCTCCTTTCGCTTGTGTATAAAATTGTTTTTACAGTTGCACTTGGACTGTCCACCACGTTGTGGCGTCTGAGTCCTTAACTAAGGTCCATCTGGACAAAAGTCCACAACACAACGGAGCCTGGTCGATCAGGTGGGTCAGTTCCAGAAGAGGGCCCTGATCACAGATCTGAGGGATGCCACCAGAACGTTCTACTTGTTTATCTCAAACCTGAGAAGATTAAAAAACAACTAATATTTTATGATTGATCATCAGATTCACTCAAAAGATTTACCCAATGATGCAAAAATAGGAAGTTTTATTGTGAAAGAGGCAAATGCAGCTGTGTGTTTCAGTCTCTGTGGTCATAAAGTACAGGAAGATGTTCTGTAAGTACAGCTGAACTGTGTGTGAGAGAGAGACCTAATTAAACATTAAAGTGATGGTGATCTGGATCCAGTCCAAATGTTTCCCATGATGCTCAGGGACCAACAAAGGGGAAATCACATGATCCTCAGAGGAGGAAATTCAGAGTTTTGGCAGCAGAAATCACAAACTGGAAACATTTTTTTCCTGGAGCAGAAACCGAGCATGGGGACCTGTTACCTTTAACATCAGTTTCACCTGTTGGTGGGACTCACAACGGAGCCAAGTGTCCGGACACGGGACCGCTCCCGTCTTGTTGTGGCGCCATCACTGAAACGGATCCGAATCAAAGCTCAGCTGACCTTCACAGTCAGACCAAACAGCGTCAGAGGAATGATGATACTGGTCAGCTGTGGGCCTCTGCCTGATGAAGGTGATGAGGAGGAGTGTGGAGAAGGTTGGACTGCAGCAGCTGACGGCCTGTCTCCTCATGGCTCACAAGCTTTTATCGGGGAATTACTGCGTCTGTCCGGCGCATGAATACTAACGAGGCTGCAAACGCTGCACATAATCTGGTTAGCGGAACAATATCAATGTGCCATTTAGGCTGGTTCCCACTCCGCGCTCCTCTTTTTTTTTCTTTTTCTTTTCTTCTTCTCGTCCTCAGGTCAGCCACCAGTCTTCTCCTCTCCTGATGTTTTCACGCGTGCCAGTCACCTGCCGCCCCCGCCCCTGTCCTCCGGAGCCTCAGTGCTCCGCCGGGCCCGTTAAAGCTCATTAAAGCGTGTCCTCATTCAATAAAGACGCGCCTCCATTAAGAAAGTCCCGCTCGCTCCGCGTGCGCGGCGGCTGCAGCCGTGATAGCTGAAGAAAAGCTGAAAAAGGCAGAAAATCCATCTTCATTCACTCTCACCGTTTCACAAACATTTGCTAATCCTTCATTATTCCCGGATTTTCTCTCTTTTCTTCTCTTTCTGAGCGTCGGGACAAAAGCGCGCGGCCTCCGTGTTCTGGCTCCGGGGAGCACAGCGGGAGCCCGCTGAGACTGAAGCTGGCAGAGGAGCGCCCTGAGTCGGCCTGCGGAGCTTCGGAGCTGCCGAGACGAAATCACGTTGATTTAATAATAATAACAATAATAATAATAATAATAATTGTTATTATATATAACGTATGTAATACTAATTGTAATAAAAATACTAATTGTTGTAATTATAGTTAAATTATATAAATAATTATAGCGATTATTGTTATTGTTGTATTATGGCTATTGTTGTTGTTGTTGCTATTATTATTGTTACTATTATTGATTTTATTATGTGGTCGTCATTATTATTGTTGATTTTAAAAAGAGAAATGAAGGAAAACAAACATTTAATTCAGCTAATTGATTCTGTATAATTTAGTCATTCTGCGACAAAATATTTAACTTGATTTATTCTGTGTATGTGCTTGTCTACGCTCGCGCGCGCGTGAGTGCGCCCGTGCGAATGTCTAAATGCTCATAAATGAGGATCAAAGTGGGACACAACAGTAATCGTGTTGAGGAGGAGGAGGAGGATGAAGACAGCAGCTGTTGTCTTGGTGATCTTTCTCTAATCTGTTTTCCTGCTCTGTCACTCACATTCCTCTTCCTCCTTTCCCTCTCTACTCCTCTATTCTCTCTCCTCCTCCTCTTTCCCCCCTCCTCTCTCCTTCTCTCCTCTCCTTCTTCCTCTCTCTCCTCCCTCCTCCTCTCCTCTCTTCTCCCTTCACTCCTCCTCCCCCTTGTCCTCTCTCCTCCTCCTCTCAACTTCTCCACTCTACTACTCACTCCTCTCTCCTCCTCTCTACTTCCTCCTCTGTACTCCTCCTCTCTTTTCCCCCTCCTCTCTCCTCCTCTCTTCTCCCTCCTCCTCTCTTCCTCCACTCTATTACTCCCTTCTCCCTCCTCTCTACTCCCTCCTCTCTACTCCTCCTCGCTTATCCCTCCTCCTCTCACCTTCTCCACTCTACTACTCCCTCCTCTCTCCTCCTCTCCCGCATCCTCTCTACTTCTCCTCTCTTCTCCCTCCTACTCTCCTCCTTCCTTCTCCCTCCGCCTCCTCTCTACTCCTCTCTCCTCCCCTCTCATCCTCCTCTCTTCTCCCACCTCCTCTCTACTCTCTCTCTCCTCCTCCCCCCTCACATTCCACTACGACAGCTCCATTGATGTCTCATCACCAAATCTTTTATTCAAGTAAAATTTAGATTTCGTTTATTCGACTTCAGTGACATTTTTATTTATAGTTTTTTACTGAGTAAAAATATTCCAAAATCAACGAAGCAGTTGAATGAGATTAGAGAGGACCAGCGAGAGGACCCTGTGGTCCCTCTCTCTCCTCTCTTTTACTCTCCCTCTCTCTCCTCTCTCCCCTGATAAGGACTTCAGGAGGTGATCTCTGCAGATCAGATCAGATTGAAGCTCGTGAACTCTCTCTCTCTCTCTTTTTGTCAAACACTCCATCTTGTTCATCAAACCTTCATCTCTGATCTTTCGTTCTGTGAATAGAACTTTTCAACTTACACCGTTTCTAAGGGTTAGGTTCTTTCGCTCCTCGGCTCCAGGTCCTTCGGCTCTCGGTCCCCCGGCTCCCGGTCCCTCGGGTCACCAACATGGGGTCCGTTTTGCCCGGTTCGTCACTGGGCCTGAAGGCAGCCTTTAAGCCGCAGCCGGCGTCCTCTCTGGCGGACATCATCACCTCGGACATCCTGCACAGCTTCCTATACGGACGCTGGCGGCACGTGCTGAGCGAACATCAGCAGCACGAGGAGCGCAGCGCGGCCAGCGCGAGCCCCAAGACCGCCTTCACCGCAGAAGTCCTCGCGCAGTCTTTCTCTGGAGGTCAGTGACGTCAAGAAACTGAGCAATCCATCGATAAGCTACAGCAGCGAATTTGAGATTCAGCCAGAAATGTTTTAAATGTGAAAATGTTTCGTCGCTCTTCACAAACGTAAAATATATTAATTAGTCAGAGAAGTGGTTTATAAACTGATTGAACTAATCGCATTGTTTTATTTAAATAGTTAGTGGTAATATTGTACTTTTGTACATTGTACAGGATTTTAAAAAAAAAATAATATCAAGACTAACAAAACTGATTACATTTTTGATTTCCATTCCTGATCGATCGATCTTGACGTTTTTGCGCGACTCCGAATCTCCACACACCTTTATTAAATCGGCTTTTAATTTCCTTTTTTTTACAGAAACAGGAACAATAAAATGCGGCCTTTTGCGTTTTTCCTCATGATTTGGTTAATAAAAGGTTGCTTCGTTTCAGTTCCCCCAAAATTCGTTCAGAATAATTTAGATGAAGGATTTTGGGACGGAACCAACCGAATTATTTTGAGTGTATTTGTTAAAGCCTTAGTGTTCTACTCTACTACCACTTAAATGTGGATTAAATCTTTTTTCTTCTCTACGTCTCTAAATTTTTCGTCTTTTTTCCTTCAAATAATGTGATTTTTGATTTTCTTTCCCTTCTGCGTTTCCTTGTGAATTTAACGCCATGTTTAGGTTTTCAACGTCTCTTCTTTTCCTCCGCTCCTAAGTATTTGACCTCTTATTGTGTGTGTGTGTGTGTGTGTGTGTGTGTGTGTGTGTGTGTGTGTGTGTGTGTGTGTGTGTGTTTTCTCCTCAGAGGTTCAGAAGTTGTCCAGTCTGGTTTTGCCTTCGGAGGTGATCATCGCTCAGAGTTCAGTTCCGGGTCCGTTCGAACATTTTCAATTTGTTACCAATGGAACAAATGTTTATTATTATCAATGATGACGGTGATAGAAGTCTGTCTGTCTGTTTGTCCGTCCGTCCGTCCCTCCGTCCAGGTGAAGGTTTGGGGATTTTCTCAAAGACGTGGATCAAAGCGGGAACAGAAATGGGTCCCTTCACGGGTCGCCTGATCTCCGCGGATCACATCGATCTGTTCAGAAACAACAACTTAATGTGGGAGGTAACATCATGATGATGTCTGAACCGTCACAACCGCTTCAGCTCAGAAAACCGAGACTTTGCTACATATCAGGTGTTTAACGAAGACGGAAGCGTCAGATACTTTATCGACGCCAGTCAGGAGGACCAGAGGAGCTGGATGACCTACATCAAGTGTGCGAGGAACGAGCAGGAGCAGAACTTGGAGGTGGTCCAGATCGGCAGCAGCATTTTCTACAAAGCTGTGGAGGTCCGTGAATACATCGTGGAAAACACTAACCGTGAACACTAGTCAAATGTGGACATAGAACTAAAGTCTAAAATGAAATTATTGTTTTGAATTTGCCAATTTGATTTTAAGTTTAAAATATTTTAATAATGAAAGTGTACAACTTCAAATGACCTAAAAGTTAAAAAAAAAAACAACCTCTCGTAAAAACAAAGGAGCGGCGTGTCTCTGTTGGCTGAAATAGGCACAGTAGATCAGACACACATTTTTTTTATAAAATAAATCCGTTTTTCCTTCCAATACATTTTTTAATGTCTAAAATGATTTTTGATTTTTTTAAAAATATTCATTCGGATGTATTCATATTTTCCAGACAATCCCACCAGATCAGGAGCTGCTTGTCTGGTATGGAAACTCCCACAACACCTTCCTGGGAATACCTGGAATTCCAGGAGATGAAGAACAGAACAAGAAAAGCAAGAGCGGTATTGATTATTGATTATAATAGTTGCTGTGCTTCTGATCACACGATCCCTTTATAAATCTGGTGGAGAAACATGTGACAAATACAAGAACAAAGCGTAAAAATGTGAGAATTCAGTCCAGACAAAGAAAGGAAGCAGCTCAGACTGGTGTGAAACCAGTGATCGTCTGGCTGGTCTGACCTCGCTGCTCTGAAAACATTTCAAACGGATCTAGTTGTGAACTGGTTTTAAATCAGTGTGTAGGTGAACATCTTTAATGCCACAGCTGGATCAGGCTGGTTCTACACATCTTTTTAAAAAGAAATTCAGCAACTTTAGCAGTCAAACCAGCCAGTCTGTTTGAAAAACAGCAGTTGTGAGGACCACCAAGCTATTCAAATGCAAAACACAAGATATTTACACAACAGCCACAACCAACACCTGTCACTCAGGTGATTCTTCACTGCGGCCAACAGCCTATCAGCCATTGGGAAAGATTGTATCTTTAGTCTGACACGTCTCTCCCCTTCCTCAGATGAGTTCCACACCTGTGACGGCTCCTCCTCCTCTTCATCTTCATCCAGCCTCGGCCGTATGCGTTGTGTCATCTGTCGCCGTGGATTCAACTCACGCAGCAACCTGCGTTCACACATGCGCATCCACACATTGGACAAACCCTTCGTTTGTCGCTTCTGCAACCGGCGCTTCAGCCAGTCTTCCACTCTGAGGAACCACGTCAGGCTTCACACCGGAGAGCGGCCCTACAAGTGTCACGTGTGTCAGTCGGCCTACTCACAGCTGGCTGGTCTCAGGGCGCACCAGAAGAGCGCCAGACACCGACCAGCTGAGGAAAACGCTGCCACGGCTGCAGGAGGAGCTGCAGGAGTCGTCATCCATAATCCTCACTCTCCTCCTCCTCCTCATCCTCACCCGTCTCAGCTCAGCATGACTCACCACGCCTCACTCGTTCATCACATTCCAGCCATGGTGCTGTGAGACGTCCAGGTCCAAATCCAGGCTGAGATCCCATCCAGGTCCTCATCTTACTACATGGTCCTGGCGCCGTTATAACACACACACACACACACACACACACACACACACACACACACACACACATTTCTGAAGAGTTGCATGACGTTAGCCTGTTGGTATAAATCAGGAGTGGTCGCAGTGATGATGTCATGATTTTTGTTTGCATGCTGATGTTGTTGTAATGTGTATGTGGAACAGTAGGTGTCGCTGTGGCCCACTGCGATTCAGCTACACTAACAGTGTCGAGTGTGTGCGGCGCCTGAGCTCAGCAAATACTGTGATTTGGGCGCTGTGACAGGAGGTTGAGCCAGATTTTAAAGCTATATTAGTGTGACGCAACAGACGTCATGCTAATGACTTGTTAGCATGCTAAAACATACCAAAGTTGTCATCAGAGCCAACGGTCCAGATTCAGCTCACATTTAAGTTCAGATGGTTTGCTCAGATGTCAGAGAAACAACTTTTATTTTGTTGGCCGACTTGGAAAAAATATCGAGTTCTGGATTTAAATGCAATTTGCACACATCATAAAATTAAACAGATATATCTTTGAGGGCTCTTGGCTAAATGTTTATAGCATGATTTAGCAGAAATGTCACTTTGATTCTTGTTGAAATGCTGCAGTTCTGCTGATGTTTATGCCATTGTTCAGAGTTAAGATCATTTTTATCTCTTAGAACATATTTCTTTCATCAACAATAATGTTTGTAAATGTTTGGATGCCTCTGAATTCACTATAATATGATGTTAAATATTCAAAGCAATGACAACTGTAATGATCGGTAAACGTCTCTGTACTTGTATCTACTCTCCAATAAAATATCACCAACCAGGTGTTGTCTGAGGTTGATATTCCATTAATATCGTTTGATTTGCAGATAAAGAATTTAAAGACGAATTGATTTGTGTTCTGTCAGAAATTGCTGTCGAATCTCAACAGGATCATCGCGACCAGAACTTTCCATAGACTTTTCTGCTATTTGGATGAAAATTGTGAAAAATGAAAGAGCCGATCACTCCGAGGCTTAATCTCTGCTGCCACCATGAGGTCAATAGAAGGAATCCAAGGTAGTTTTCTCTGTCAACTGGACAGTTCAGAACTGAAGAAGCCTTCTGGATAGAAGGCGAAACGTCTTCAAGAGAAGAAACCCAGTCCAGTTGACAGAGAAAACTACCTTGGATACAATGACCTGGATGATTGAGAATCTACACAGACATCAATAGAAGGAAATACAGTTCTGAGGCAGCCCAAGTGACATGTGAGCCTGCAGGGGGCGCCAGCGGGCTAGAGACAACGGCAACAACGTGATGGGCAGCGGATAAGAGAAAGTCCACAGAATTAAGAAAGACTGGAAAACACAGACTGAGTAAACACACCTTTGGGACACACACACACACACACACACACACACACACACACACACACACACACACAGACAAACACACACACAGTGGAAGTTTCTGCTGTGTCATCCAGTTAGAAAGCCCATATGTTTGTCAATAGTTGATCAGTAACTAACTAAATCAGTGTGTGTTTGTTTCAGGCTGTCTCAGTCAGTTGTGTGTTTTCTCTTTTTCAGGATGAAGGTGTGTGTCCTCCTCCTGTGTGTGTTCTGCCTGTGTTGGAGGACAGAAGCTGATTCCAGATCGTAAGTTTCCAGTCCACAGTAACTCATAAATTATTCTACAAAAATGGTTTTGATTCATTTTTCTGTCAGAGTTTAACAGAATTTCGCAAAAAATTAAGTTTCATTGTCCAAAAATGTGAACAGAAAACAGAATTGTATTTATTTTAGTTAACGCAGGAACAGGTTTTACACCAGTGCATCCAGCATCGCCGCCGCTGACAGTCCTGTGCTATGATTGGTCCGAGACATGTTAGCCCCATAAACGTGGGCCAAAGGTTCAAGGTTGTGTGATTTGTTGGCTGGGCGTCACCTATCTGCTGGCATCAGGGTAGAGTTGTCCTGTTGACCTCATGGTGCCACCGCTGCTCTCTGTTCAGTTCAAAGCTCACCATTTTTTTTCCATCACTTCCTGTTTACATAACGATGGCTCCACCCCTCAGATATTTGATAACTGCCCCTCTGTCACTGCGGCTGGATGCCATGGAAACGGTTCTGCTGCAGCTGTTTGGCTTCACAAATGAGGTGAGGGTCTATGTGTTCTTGAAGACTTCCATGGCTCCAGATCATGAGGTTCTGGCCCAGGAAGCCATCACCCTCAACACTCAGAACCACCATCAGGCCACCGCCAAAGTCCGGGTCAGACCTAATGACATTAGCCATCTTTACCGTTGTTGTCATTATTGCCATCAACGTGCAGTGTCCTCTGTCCCTTCAGCTGTACCCAGGTCGACTACCTCGGACCATGAGTCATGTGATTCTTCATGTTCAATCAGCGGAGATTAACCAGCATCTGTCCATCCCCGTCAGTCGCACCAACGGCTTCCTGTTCATCCGTACGGACAAACCAGTCTACACACCACATCAGAGCAGTGAGAGAAACCCCACAATGTACTGCACTAGAACAGCTGAGCCACAGCAGCACAGATGAGACTGTGTGTGTGTGTGTGTGTGTGTGTGTGTGCGTGTGTGTGTCTGTGTGTGTGTGTGTGTGTGTGTGTGTGTGTGTGTGTGTGTGTGTGTGTGTGTGTCAGTTAAGGTGAGGGCATTCTCTCTGAATCAGGAGCTGAGGCCAGCCAATCGCAGTGTATTCTTGACCTTCAAGGTTAGTATAATAACCTCCACTAACACATAAATCTGATGTCAGATCAGATCTCAGATTAGCTTCTGCTTTTCAGGATCCGGATCACATAACAGTTGATGTCATCGAGATGACTGATGTCAACAATGGAATACCATCCATGCAGAACCCGTTCAAGATCCCTATCAGACCTAAGTAAGAACTTTACCGATCAGGTTCATCCCCACCCCAGCCTGTTTTATTGTGATTCCATGTTGTTTTTATTGTGATTCCAGGTTGATTTATTGTGATTCCAGATTGTTTTTATTGCAATTCCAACCTGTTTTATTGTGATTCCAACATTTTTGTTGTGAATCCAAGTTGTTTTCTTGTGATTTCAGATTGTTTTATTGTGATTCCAGGTTGGGGATTTGGTCTATTGAAGCATCATACTCTGATGATTTTACCACAACAGCCAGAACAGACTTTGAAGTGAAAGAATACGGTAAAAACACAAATGATGCCAGACAACCTGTTGTTGTGTTATTATTTTACAACTGCTCAAGGTTCTCCAACAGTTCTACCCAGTTTTTCCATCCTGGTGAAACCAGAAAAAAACTACATCAGCTATGGAAGCTTCAAAAATTTTAACTTCAAGGTTTCAGCAAGGTGTGCAAACATGCTAACATCCTCTTAGCTCACACCTCAGCTAAATCTTCACTTTCAACATTCTCAGGTATCTTCATGGTGCTCCAGTGGCTGATGCTGTGGTATTCCTGCGTTATGGATATGTTAGTGGGAAAGATTCTCCAGTTCTCATTCCAAGTTCTGTTTCCAGAGAAAGAGTAAGAAACAGAAACTATGAAAATGATATTTGTTTTTTAGATGTTACAGTTTAGCATATGTGTGTTTCAGTTGTCTTCTATAGGTGAAGTGGACGTGTCTGTTAACATGGAGAAGGTTCTTTCAAAACACAATGGTCCAAAAGACCTGAACGGTCTGGTGGGGAAGTATCTGTACATTGCAGTTCTGGTGCAGGAGGACACAGGTACACAGCAGTACTGCAAGTTAAAGCTGATCACTTTGAGAATATAAACAGTGTTAACCTGCACGACCACATGTCTAAGGTGGGATTAGTCAAGAGGCGGAGTTTGCTGCTGTGAAGTTTGTCAAATCACCTTACAGACTGAGTCTGGTGTCCACGCCCCCTTTCATCAAACCTGGACTTCCTTATAACATTCAGGTTCGGAAAGATGACTGTTAGATGTTAGTATTTGGCTAACTGTAATGTTAGCTTGGACTGTCAGCCAAACAGGGAAGTGAACTTTAAAGTGTGATAAATTTCTGGTCTCAGGTTGTTGTGAAAGATTACCTGAACAATCCAGTGAAGAACATTTTGGTTGGCCTGGCCCAACGTCAGCTCTTTAGACAGGGGAAGGACCAAGAAGAGATGCCCTGTCCTGACAGGAGCACCAGTGATTCAAACGGCCTTGCTGTCTTCATCTGTAACGTACCAAATGATGCAGTCAGGACTGTGCTGACGGTGAGGAAGAGTAACCTCTAAACACCTGATGATGCTCGTTACTGTGTCGCTTTTTCTCTCCATGTGTTTCCTTGTTAGTGCCCTTGAATATAGACTTGGAGGAGGTTCCCCCTTTTAGTATAATTCACACATGAAGACCCTCCCTCTCTCTTCTTCTACCTCTGTCCCCCTCCTTCTCTCTCCCCCGCCCTTGTGTTCAATAAACTTTTATTATTTCTGGTTCAACAGTTTGAAACAGCTGATCCAGTCCTCCCAGCAGCCAGTCAGGCCACACTGAATCTTGCAGCCGTCTCCTATCACTCCCCCAACCAGCGCTACCTTTACATTGACCCACCGCTGCCCGGCCATGGGCTGGTCGTGGGAAGCTTTGCCAATATCAAGGTGTATTCGGCCACACCCTCCTACATACCTGTCAGAGCGCTGAGCTTCCTGGTGAGGAAACACAGCTGAAAGTCAGAATGTTTACTGTTTCCATGGTTACTGGTGACATCTTGTTCTCCTCAGGTGCTCTCCAAGGGGAAAGTTGTGGACTTTGGCAGTATAAAGTTTGTATCCAGCGCTGACAATAAACAGACCTTTAGCTTCGAGGTCACACCTTCTATGGTCCCGTCCATCCGCCTGCTGGTCTACTACATCCTGTTTGGGGAGGGGACGTCTGAGCTGGTCGCTGACTCCATATGGCTCGATGTTAGAGACAAATGTGTCAATGGTCTGCAGGTGCGGCCTTAATGTTACGTAAAACGTCATACATCCAGAGTATTATGCTCCAAAATTATGACATTATCAGCACCACATGGACAGAAGCAAAAGTTACATGTCCTTCACTTTGATTTATCCACATGAACTGAACATGTGTAGTGATAACTGAGTCAGTCACTGTAGTTACTGTGTGTATATGTGTGTGTGTGTGTGTGTGTGTGTGTGTGTGTGTGTGTGTCAGACTGATGTGTTATATCGCAGGCAGGAACACAAACCAAAGAGCAACTTGCAGTTTAAAATTGCAGCCAATCAGGATGGTCTTGTGGCTCTGTCAGCAGTTGACTCCGCCCTTTTTACACTACGTCCCAACTATAAGGACCCATTGTCTACGGTAACACGGAGGGATATGATTATGACCTGTATCACATGGAGTTAGTAACAGCCCTATGGTGGTCTACAGGTTCTGAGTCACATTGAACACACTGACCTGGGCTGTGGTGGAGGGAGTGGCAGAGACAGTGCAGACGTTTTTCGATTAGCCGGACTCACCTTTATAACTAATGCCAATGCGCAAGCATCAACAAGTGGTATGACAGTCAATCAGTCAGTCAGTCACCCACCATACTCTGCTTGATTTACAAGATGACATGTATGCAGGTGAAGTGTGCACAGCCGCCGTACGACCTAAACGAGCTCTGACAGAACAAGAGAAGAAGAAAAAAGGTAAAACATAACAATGACGACTGCTGCACTTTACACTCTAAAATGATAAAAGACAGGTTTGTCAGGTACAGCAAATTCAACAGGTATGAAATGTGTTACCACCATCACAGATATGATATCTGTTTCAGATGGAACAGGTGTTCCAGGTGTGACAGGTATAACAAATGGTTCAGGTGTTTCAGATGTACAGGTGTGATGGATGTCACATGTTTAAAAGGTGTTTCAGGCGTAACAAGTATTTCAGATGTAACAGGTGTTTTGGGTGCTTTAGGTGTAGCAGATGTTTCAGGTGTAGCAAGCATTTCAGATGTAGCAGGCGTTTCAGGTGTAGCAGCTGTTTCAGATGTAGCAGGCGTTTCAGATGTAGCAGGCGTTTCAGGTGTAGCAGCTGTTTCAGATGTAGCAGGCGTTTCAGGTGTAGCAGCTGTTTCAGATGTAGCAGGCGTTTCAAATGTAGCAGGTGTTTCAGGTGTAACAGCTGTTTCAGATGTAGCAGGCGTTTCAGATGTAGCAGGCGTTTCAGGTGTAGCAGCTGTTTCAGATGTAGCAGGCGTTTCAGGTGTAGCAGCTGTTTCAGATGTAGCAGGCGTTTCAGATGTAGCAGGCGTTTCACTTGTAGCAGGTGTTTCAGCTGTGACAAGTGTGATAGGTGTAACAGGCATTTCAGGTGTTTAAGGTGTAGCAAGCGTTTCAGCTGTGACATGTGGTTCAGGTGTGACATGTGTTTCAGATGTGACACGTATTTAAGGTGTGATAGGTGCAATGTGTTTGTGTAACCAGCTGAGAGTTTCGGTCCGGTGAAAACATGCTGTGAGCATGGGATGAGGTTCATTCCGAAGACGGTGACCTGCCTCCAGTTTGCCAAACAGAAATTCCCAAGTAACCCTCGCTGCAGACATGCCTTCAGAGACTGTTGCGAGTTTGTACAGCAGAATCTGGACCAGGACCAGGACCTGATCTTAGGACGTCATGGTCAGTTGGACAAACACTTTTGTACATTTTCACATGTATGAAAACTGTTGTTTGAATTTGACAGTCTTTACAACCTTTGCTGTTATTAGTGTTGCTCCTCTAGGTTGTTATTGTGGTTATTCTTTTAAAAGTATGGAATGTGATCTGATCTGTAGAGCTGGGGGCAGATTTCGACCAAGCGCCGTCCCTGATCCGGAGCTACTTCCCGGAGAGCTGGATGTGGGAGGTGCAGCGTGTCAGGTATCTATTTTCACCTCCTGATAAACCTTTCTTGAACACAATTCCTGTTGAAGTGGAGTCTGTTCTTCATCTCCAGTCCAGGTCAAACATCCATCTCCAGAACTCTACCGGACTCGCTCACCACCTGGCACATTCAGGCTGTGGGAATGTTCAAGACTGGTGACTTTATACTTCCATCTCTTAGAAAGTGTGAGAGTTTTAGATTGTGTGAGTGAAGCTCTGCGTGGTTCTCCTCAGGGATTTGTGTGGCAGATCCGGTTCAGGTGTCCGTCAGTCTGCCACTCAGTGTTGACATTCCTGTTCCGTATCAGGTGGTCAGAGGAGAGCAGCTGGAGCTGTCGGGTTCTGTCTATAACCAGCAGCCTGACAGCATTACGGTACCATGCACAAGTCTACTATATTTCCCATGATGCTCTTCCATAGTGTTTGAAAAGCCAGGCTTCTTATTCCTCTGCTCTGTTGCCAGTATTGTGTAATGCTGACGGTCGGCCCAGCACTCTGCCTGATGCAGTCACATCCCATTCCCGGGGGGACAGGGCTACACTCTACCAGCTGCAACTGGAAGCCCTTGTTTGCAGGGGGGGTGGGGAAAGTGACCTTCACTGTATTAGGATTGGAGCCTGGAGAACACACATTGACCTTTGTTCTGAAGACACAGCACGGACAAAAGGATGTTGTAGAGAAGAAGCTACGTGTGGTGGTACATACATGATCAACACAAAACATACAAACACATACCAAACATGAGTGGTTCACAGCTGGATTAAATCCACAATTGTTCTTTATTCTCACTAAAGATTGACTGGTTTTGAAAAATAAGGTGTGTTTTATTATTAAAACTACTTGATGGCTCATGTTTCAGCCTGAAGGGATCAAGAGAGAGCTGCTGTCAGGAGGGAGACTCGACCCACAAGGACTCTACGGTATGAGGGCTCACGCTCAAAACTGGGTCATGTAATGTTACAAAACCCTCATCTAGGTTGTACTGTTGTGTCATCATAGGTTCACAGAAGATAACTGTGGAGCTGAAGAACACATTACCATCCAACATGGTTCCCAATACGGTTGTGGAGAGGATGCTAACCATCAATGGTGAGATGATGCTAAGCTAACATTCAAGGTTAATCTTTCAGCGAAGCCAAGGATCAGTAGGGGAATAGTTGCAGTGCATCCACAATAAAATGAATAGATGCTGAAGATCTGAGGAAAGTTTGCATCAGCGAGTGATTTACTTTTCTGCAAGTAACCTTCAAATGAAGTCCATTCTGTCCCCTGTGGCCTGTGAGGTTAACGCTAACCCTGACACAGGTGAAGTTCTGGATGATATCACCTCAGTGGTACACAGCCCAGATGGCCTTCGACAGCTTGTCAACCTGCCGGCGGGGTCAGCGGAGGCAGAGCTTGGCATACTCTTCCTACAGGTTCAGCTGTATCATTACCTGGAGACATCAAGAAACTGGAAAGTTCTGGGAGCTGACATCAGGAAGAGTTCAGCAGATCTGAGGGAGAAGATCAGACAAGGTAAGATGCTAAACTGAAACACGTCATGTTTATTTCACCCCTAAAATTATAGCACCTGAAGCCACCATCAGGCCCGCATTAAAGACTTCAGCTGAGGGTAGATTATACATCCATGCATCTTAGCCCATAGTTACAGGTAAATTACCCTTAAATTTGACAATATAAGTTAGCATCAGATACACACATACACCTAAGAAAGTTCAACAAATGTACATTTAAAGTGATCAATGTGCTCAAAATCATACCGCTAGGGGTTGTGGCCTTAAGGAATTCCACTGCAAGGTTGAGTGGACGCTGGTGCGATATGCTGCCAATGCTCACCGATAACGTCTAAGTTATTGATAAAAAAAATTTCAGGCACTTTCATGCCAACTAAGGTGAGTCCCAACAGGTTTATTTCCATAAATCGGGAAAATCATTAGAAGAGTAACAACAATCAAACAGCAGAGAAGGTGCTGGCTAACACTTTAGGGGGTATCCTATCAGGACCTGCTGCTTTGGTGGCATCTACCTTTTCAATCGGCTTCATACCTTTCCACACATTCTTCAAGTCATTCTTCTTAAAATGGTTTTTACCTGTATTTCTCCAGATTCATTTGCTTTATTTATGCACCATTTTCAACAAATCTTTGTTCCTTTTAACAAAGAGAAGCAGTTTTGGTACATCTTGACCCGTTTCTCGGAGACAATGGTAGAAAAATGTATTTATCCGCAAACAGACCCAGTAGATCCACTAATGTCTGTTGCAGCATTATCTTAATAACTCTACACCACGTTCCAAATTATTATGCAAATCATTTTTTCTATGATTTGTATAAATAGTCAATGATATTTAGATATTGACATAGATATTTTGCTTGGGGATGCTCCAAAGCTTGCAGTTATGCATGAACCTTCTCCTTGGCCACCTCTAAACAATGCTCACAAGCAGAAATGGCTGCAGTGGGTGCAGAGACATATGAAGACTAATTTTCAAACAGTCTTGTTCACTGATGAGTGCTGTGCAACTCTGGATGGATGGAGAAGTGGATGGTTGGTGAATGGCCACCATGTCCCAACAAGGCTGCAACGTCAGCAAGGAAGTGGCAGATTCATGTTTTGGGCCAGAATCATAGGGAGAGAGCTCGTTGGCTGTTTCTGGGTCCCTTCATACATCGTCTTCATACATGACAATGCACTGTCTCATGCTGCGAGGAATACCACTGCCTCATTAGCTATTGGCATAAAAGGAGAGAAACTCATGGTGTGGCCCCAATCCTCCCCTGACCTCAACACTATTGAGAACCTTTGGAGCATCCTCAAGCAAAAGATCTATGACATCCTGCAAAGAAATTCAAGCAGAAACTCTCCAAAAAATCAGAAGTTCAATGGATGCAAGAATTAAGCTGCGATTAAATGAGGGCTCCTATGTTAAAATGCAACTTGACCTGTTAGGTGATTTTGATTGAAATAGCTTTTGATTTTTGTAAATATGACCTCCTCATGCTGCAAATTCAACAAATGACCATTTTCACTTCTTTCCAATCTCTAAAATGTTTTGAAACTCTGCTGTGTGTAATAATTTGGAGCAGTACATTTTAAATATTTGGTTTTTGAAATAATGACAATAACATTCAATTTATACTCTAACATTTCAAATCAAATCAATCTTTATTTATATAGCATCTTTTACAATCAAAATTGCCTCAAGGTGCTTTACAGAATCCCAGGGCCTAACCCCCAACAAGCAAGAGTGGCAAGGAAAAACTCCCCTTTAACAGGAAGAAACCTTGAGCAGGACCAGGCTCATGTTGGGGGACCCTCCTGCTGATGGCCGGCTGGGTAGAAAGAGAGGAGAAGGGGAGAGGACAGGTAGAGGAGAGAATAGGTAGGAGAGGAGAGGAGAGGAGAGGAGAGGAGAGGAGAGGAGAGGAGAGGAGAGGAGAGGAGAGGAGAGGAGAGGAGAGGAGAGGAGAGGAGAGGAGAAGAAACAATGACCCATTGGGGTGACAGAGGCCTGTCAGGTGATCATGTTTCTGGACCCTGGCAGCCTTGGCCTATAACAGCATAGCTAAGATGTTAACCTAATGATTAGATGACCCCCTAAGTATGATAATTTGTCTGTCTAGGATAATAACTGAAACTACAGAGTTAGTAACAATAACCTTTTTCAAAGAGGTAGCTTTAAAGCCTAATTTTAAAAGTGGAGATGGAGTCATCCTCCCATACCTGGACTGGGAGCTGGTTCCATAGCAGGGGGGCTGGTAGCTAAATGCTCGGCCCCCCATTCTACTCCTAGAGACTCTGGGAACCACAAGTAGACCAGCGTTCTGAGAGCAGAGCAGTCTATTGCGCTGGTAAGGTGTCACTAGCTCCTCCAGGTAGGATGGAGCTAGGCCTCTGAGGACCTTGTAGGTCAGAAGAACTGTTTTAAAAATTATTCAAAATTTAATGGGCAGCCAATGAAGAGACACCAGTATTTATGTAGTTATGTGATCTCTTTTGTCAATACCTGTCAGAACTCTGGCTGCAGCATTTTAGATCACCTGGAGGTTTTTTAAAGAGTTGTTTGGACACCCTGACAATAAAGAGTTACAGTAGTCCAGCCTGGAAGTAACAAATGCATGGACTAACTTTTCAGCATCATGCCGTGTCAGTAGCTTTCTGATCCTTGTGATGTTCCTCAGGTGAAAAAAGGCACTTCTAGAGACTATTTTATTGTGGGAGTTGAAGGAGAGATTTTGATCAAAAGTTACTCCAAGAATCCTCACAGAGAGACTAGATGCTAAGAAGATGCCATCTAGAGTGATCATGTGATCTAATCTATCCCTGAGAGGTTCAGGACCAAACACCATGACCTCAGTTTTTCCTGAGTTAAGGAGAAGGAAATTTGAAAACATCCAAGATTTTATGTCTTTAAGACAGGTCTGAAGCTTCACTAACTTCTCTGTCTCCTCTGGTTTCATGGACAAATATAGCTGAGTGTCATCAGCATAACAATGAAAATTTATCCCATGCTGCTGAATAATGTTTCCTAAGGGAAGCATGTACAAGGTGAAAAGGATTGGTCCTAGTACAGAACCTTGTGGGACTCCATGGCTAACCCTACTGTATGAAGAGGGAACGCATGGACATGAGCAAAATGGTATCTATCAGATAAATATGATCTAAACCAGTCTAGTGCTGTCCCTTTAATCCCAATCATATGTTCCAGTCTATGTAACAGGATGCTGTGATCAACTGTATCAAAAGCAGCACTGAGGTCCTGCAGAACCAGCATAGAAACCAGTCCATGATCTGAAGCTATAAGAAGATCGTTAGTAACTTTAAGTAATGCTATTTCTGTCCTGTGATGAGCTCTAAAGCCTGACTGAAACATCTCCAACAGGCAGTGTCTCTGCAGGTGCTCCAGTAACTGAGTCACCACAACCTCCTCAAGAAATTTAGAGATAAAAGAAAGGTTGGATATCGGCCTATAGTTTGCTAACACATCAGGATCCAGTGATGGTTTTTTAAGCAACGGCTTAATCACTGCCACCTTGTAGGACCAGGGTACATAACCTGTCACTGAAGAACAATTAATCCGGTCCAGGATAGAACTGCCTATCAATGGTAAAACATCCTTCAACAGGTGTGTTGGGATGGGATCTAAAAGACACGTGGTGAGACATGAAGTCTTCACCACTAAGGGAAGAAGGGATATGTGGATCTAAAACACTGATTCATGGTTAATTTGGCCACAGTGCTGAAAAGAAATCTGGGGTTATGGTATTCTTGTTTTCTTCAATTTAAGAAGAAAGTTATCCTTTTTTTTCTGCCAGACAGTCTTTCCAGGCTACCGGTACATGATAGTTATCCATTTTACAAGAATACCACTTCCTTTCTAGTCTGCGCACTTTCTGCTTGAGGGTCCGGATATGTGAATTATACCACGGGGCACACCTCCTCTGATTTACTCTTTTCTTTTTCAGGGGGGCAACAGAATCAAGCGTGATTCTCAGTGAGGTTGCTGCACCTTCAGCAATAGAGTCAACCTCTGCAGGGCTAAGATTATAATGAATGATCCCTAGGGAAACACACAGTGGTCCTGGGATTAGCACAGGGATCGCTTCCTTAAATTTAGCTACAGCATTATCTGAAAGACATCTGCTATAGTAAGACTGTGCTCTGAGCATAGAAGAATCCTTAATCATAAATGTAAAAGTGATCAATGAATGATCTGATAGGAGTGGGTTCTGAGGGAACACTGACACATGTTCTATCTCAACACCATAAGTCAGAACTAGATCTAGGGTGTGGTTGAAGCTATGAGTTGGTTGGTTTATCTGCTGGAGGAAACCAACTGACTCAAGTAATGAAATGAAGCCATTTCTAAAGCTGTCATTTACAACATCTACATGGATATTAAAGTCTCCAATGATAATGACTTCAAGTTTTGAAAGCTATGCTGACTGTCATTTACATTTCTAAATAAGAAATTCTGTCAAATTTTGCTAACTCTTTTTATCATTCTATTCCTGATGCTGTTTAAACCTAGTTATGTCCACATATTTGTGTTAGCCTTTAAAAAAATAATCTTGTTTAGTTTTTGTCTATGTTTTAATTACAGTAATATTTTAGAAATAACATACTTTTGTAATAATGTTACCAGAAATTGACAATTCATTATTCAGTATGTGGCGGGGTGGAGAGAGGTGGAACGGTCGATGACAACGCCACCTGGGGAATTTCACCCCAGGAATTAACCGGAAACAGGCACGCGCAGATACGGTTCGGTTCCAGAGGCAGAGACAGGATTGAGGGTTAGGCAGTACAATTTTATTAAATCCAACTCAACACCGAAATAACTCGGCTGTACAAAAAAACAAAAGGGGGTGGACAGGGCTGGGGCCCCACCGGCAGGTAAAACTCAATTAGGGGAGATAAACAACTAAAAACACCCGTGCTACTACAAACAAAACTACACACGAGAGGTGTGATAAAAACGCCCTCCACCAGGGGTTGGGTCCCCGCCGTGGCCCGCAGCACCTGTCCACAAAGAAAAGAGGACAATTAAATTTACAATGATAATCAGACGCGTCGAGCGCACACGCACACACCTCACACAGACAAGCGAATAAATGGCGACCAGGTCGTCCAAAAGAAAACAACGTCAACCAAGACACAAAAAGCAACAAAACCAACAAAAGTAAATGTAAATTGATACAATTTACATACTGTTAAGAGTCTAAAATTGAAAGTAATAGCTCCGTGGTCGCCTCGGCAGCACCACTACGTCTCGTGAAGGCTGACCCTGTGTGTGTGTGCGTGTATGTGTGTGTGTGTGTGTGTGTGTGCGTGCGTGCATGTGTTTGTGTGTGTGTATGTGCAGGTCTGGTCAGTGTCAGCTCATTCAGAGGTGGAGACTCAAGCTACAGCATGTGGATTGGTAGAGAACCAAGCACCTGGTCAGAACCATCTAATCATCCATCTTCATAATCAGATATTTTCAGTCTCTACAAGTTGCTATGGTTACTGCAACTACTTGCCATCAGGGGTAAATTACAGACTGACACCCATGCTGTGTCTCTCTCCTCAGGCTGACAGCACTGGTGGTGAAAATTATGGCTCTGCTGGAGTCAGTGGCTCCTGTGGACCACCAGGGTCTGTCGGACTCTGTGGCCTGGCTGATTCGTAATTGTCAGCAGCCTGATGGCTCCTTTACTGACAAATCCTCCTTTAGACCCAACAAAATAGTGGTGAGTTCCTCCTCCTGCTCCTCGTCGCCTTTCACCACTGGGACGTTAACACTGTTGTTCTGTAATTGACAGCAGGCTGCAGGGGCCACCGACCAGTCAGTCTTCCTCACAGCATTCGTATTAGTTGCACTGCACAAAGCAACAAACATCAATGACCCCATCCTGCAGCTACGAGTGAGGCCTCATCTCTGTTTCATTTAAGTTACCCCACCTCCTCTTCTTCCTGTAACTCACTGTCTTTGCACTCAGTTCCATGACAACAGCATGAGATCTGCAGCAGACTACATCTCCCAGCATGCTCCAGGTGTGAAGAGTGTGTACGTGCGTGCAGTGGCGACATACGCTTTGACGCTTCATGACCCCAGTAGCATGGCGGCATCCACACTGATCAGCAGTCTGGAGAATCTGGCTCTAGAAAAAGGTTAGAACCTCCCTCAGAAATTCATGACATGATGGTTGTGCTCATGCTCAGAAAGAGTCACCCTTCCCTCAGAAGCACCATGTCCTTGAGCAGTAAAACTCCAGGGCTCCACTTTCATGCAATGTGCAGGTCACCCTGCTGGGCTCAGGTACTGGCAAGAGTCCAGTCGGACAACTGATTGGCTAAAACCAGACCAGACCAGCGGAGTGACGGTGGAGACGACAGCCTATGTTCTACTGACTGTCTTAATTAAGGTGATGTCACTTCCTGTCCCATATTTAACACAAAGTGTGTATCAGGTTTATGAAAATTACAACCAGATACATGGTTATTGTTGATTGATTATTGGTGGCATTTGTTGATTTTAAGGGACGGATCCGATATGCCAACCCGGTGTTGACCTGGCTGACCCAGGACCACCACTATGGAGGGGCGTTTTACTCTGGACAGGTACCAGTCAGATTTGCACTGGTTGATGACAGAAGAGCGGGCTGGTTTGACTGACTGTTCTGCTCCTCGTCTTCTGTGTTTTTGACACCTTTTTCTCCACTTTAGTTTCTTTATGTTGTGATGCAGGCTGACTTCATAACTAACGTCCAGGAAGTGACCAAATCAAATCTGCTGTGACTGCTGCAGCTGACTCTGGATTGACTTTTTGATGCTATGATGACATCAGTTATTGACTGTTGATGATATTGTTGTATTCCTGTGCACTAACTGCCTGGTCTCTCTCTATGTTTATCTGCTTCTCAGGATACAGCCTTGACTCTAGAGGTCCTCACTGAGTACAGTAGAGTAGTCCCTCGAGCTGTCCTCAGTCAGGACATTATCATCCGTTACAGCAGGAGAGGCCTGCTGGGAGAAATCCAGCTCAGCCAGAGCCGCCCTGTGGCCACACCCATCCAGGTGGGATGATGTAGATGGAGGCAGAGACTGAGCTTTTTCCTGCATGTCATGTAAACATATCTGTTCTCCTCAGGTGACCAAGGATGACAACATTATCGTGACCACAGGTTATGGGACGGGTGTGTCCAATGTGAAAGTGGGTGTGGTTAATGTAATGTAATATAAGTGTCGAAAATATGTTCCTGAATTCCCTGTAACTGGGTAATTGTCTTTGTTGTAGTTGAAGACGGTTTACTATGAGACCACAGCATCCTCGGAGACGTGTAACTTTGATGTGACTGTTGAGATGGGCTCCCCTGATATGTCCAACAGTTAGTATTTAACCCAACTCTAGCCACACAACACTGGTTGACAGTGAGAGTGAGTGATTGGTGTGTCTTCACCTCCTCAGATCCCAGGATGACTTCTCCTCAGCTGGTTGCCTGTGCAAAGTAAGAATACCTTTGATTTCAGAAGGAATTACTCACTCATTACAGCCCATGTTCAAAAGAACCTTGGTTTGTTAGATGAACGTCCAACTCAAGGGTCTCTGTGAATTGCAGGTATAAACCCCCCCCCAATGAGCTACTCACTGAGTCCAGTCTGACCGTGATGAAGATCCAGCTTCCATCAGGTGTGGAACCTTATCTGGATGATCTGAGACAGGTGAAGCTCTTACTTTGTCATGTTGACACATAGAGGGGTAGGAAGGAGGTCCTGCCCCCCAGTGAATGGACGGTTGTTCTAGCCTTAGGAAGGTGGGTTACCCAACCCCCACCACTTCTCTGCCTAACTCTAACCCTCAAACTCACACAGCTGACTGTGTGATGACCTCATTTTTCAAACTGCTATTTTCCCAGTTCAGAGACATGATGGAGCCACTCATCTCCCACTATGAGCTGCAGGGAGACATGGTGGTCATCCAGATGGACATGGTGAGTCAGTAATGTCACATGTGAAGCTGCTGCAGGTCATGACATGTTGACCTACACCAGCTCATTTTTGTAAGTCATTGTTCTGGTTGGTGGTCACTTCCTGTCTGGTTTCTAGGTTCCCGCAGATGTCTTCCTGTGTGTGGGCTTTCGGGTCAGGAACAGGTTTGCTGTGACTGGAGCCAGTGTGTCTTTCCTCAGCATCTATGAGCCTCAGGATAAAGGTGAATGTACGGTAACTGCTGTTTTGCATCCTGGGAAATGTAGTTTATTTAATATTACAAAAAAACGCATAGTTTTGAATGATCCAAAGACAATTGACAGCAAAATTTGAGGAAATGACCTCTGTGAATATTTTAACATTTTGGGATAGGGTTGACAAAACAAAAAATCAGGATCCTCTGAATCTTTTTTAGTTTGACTTGTTTCTATTTAACCTATAAATGTGTCTTTCTGTTTAGAAGTTTGGAAATATTGAGGTTTGGAACAAACTTGTAAAGTTAATCAGATGCTTTATGAAAACAAAATCAGCTGTTTGTCATTTGTGGAATCAATGACGCCAACACTTCAGAGGTCATCTCCTGTCCGTTCTGTTGAACTATATAAGAAGAGAATTTATAATCATCAACTGGCTGAAAAAAACTGCTTCATTTGAAATAAATGGTCTCAGAAGCTGCTGGCTAAAGATTTGAGTAATCCAAAATAGGTTAATATTAAATATCTTATTTAATAAACTGGACAAGAATTACAAAGTTGAATGTCAGAAACAAATACTTCAGTGGTGTCAGTTGTTAACTTTAATTTTCAGTTCATCTTTATTTACATAGCATCTGTTACAATCTGCAACTCCTCACTCATTCAAAATTCAGTCATTTCCAGAAAGAGAAAGAAGCTAAATTATTTACGCTTCTCTTCTGGACAGGAAGTATGTGCACCAAACAGTTCTCCTACCAGGAGCAAAAGCTGCAGCGTCTCTGTGTGGCTGAACAGTGTCAGTGCATGGCAGGTAAGAGCAGACTTCTGATTGGCTAAACATTGGGCCATCATTACATGTTGATGATTATTTCGAGAAAATTAATTTGATGATCACCTTTCAACAATATGAATCAGATGTAGTTATACAAATAATTATCACATATACTGAACCTGTCACATCAGGGGGCATTGGGAAGCACCCAGGGGGCATTTGGGGGTGAAAAGTACCATATTGCTCATGGCAACAGTTATAAACTGGTCCAGTAAATGAGTAGGCAACCTTCTGATCACACCTTTACCTGGAACCTGGAGACCACCTCAATGTTTTGAACTGGTATCAATAACCAATATTCAGCTGTTACTGGTGCCTTTTAGCACCCAGTACAGGACCTTTAGCAGGAAAATCCAGTTCAGAGCTTTGATGGAAAAAACATCCATAATGTAAAGTTACGTGACCTAAAGTGATATTTGTTCATTGTAACAATTTAAACCTCCATCCTTCCTTGTCATGGTGATATAATCAGTATAACGAAAAGTTTTCCAAACATTTGACATTCAAAATTAACAGACCAAATGACATTGTTGCTTAGCTGCCTGTGCGACCTACAGAGGAAACGTGGATGTGACCATGACAGCAGCCGTGCGCACAACCGAGACCTGCCGGCCTCACATCAAATATGGTGAGAATGCTTGACATGTATGTGACATGTGTTTCAACAGCAGGGACCTCATTCCTAATGTATCTAATTGTGTTTTTCTGCAGCCTATAAGGTGACAGTGAAGTCTTCAGCAGCAGAAGGAGACTTTATGACCTACACAGCCACTGTGGTTGAAGTCCTCAAGAACACAGATAAAGGTCAAATATGTCCACAACAGACTTATATAGTATATATTTGGTCAAATATCACAACCAACTCACCTTCTCACTGAGCTTACACCACGTACGTAGTTGCAGTTACCGTACTATCCTAGACAGACAAATTATCACATTTATTGGGTTAACATCTTAGTTATGCTGCTATAGGCCGAGTCTGCCGGCTTGTAGGGGGTCTGATAGTTTGCCAAAAATTGCCTGATTGTTGTTAGCTTTAGCATCAGTCTGTGATTATGAACTAAAATTTAAATGTTTATTGTGATGACATGTCTTATCGTCATGTTTGTCTTGTAGAGTTTGAAGCGCTGAGTTCAGGTACACAAGTAGAGCTGGTGAAAAAGGCCACCTGCAGATCTGTTGAGGTTCAGAACAACAAACAGTATCTGGTGATGGGATCCAGTGGCTCAGAGATTACACTGAACCACAGTTTCAAGTAAGTTCTTCTCCTGATTCTCTTACTTCATCTCCTTCTTCTTGTCTGACTTCCTGTGTGGTGTCCAGGTATCGTTTCCCCCTGGACTCAGAGGCGCTGGTGGAGCTGTGGCCCACAGATTGCAGTTCTCCTGAGTGTTTTGACTACATTTCCCAGCTGGATGTCTTTGCCCTTGACCTGCAGTTGATGAGTTGCCCTGGGAGCTCCTAGGTTCCAGAAAAGTGTTTAATTCTTCTGTTATTTTTTATCTGCTAATAAAGACCAGATAACACCAGTGTGTGTTCAGATATTGTCCTTCAAAGGTTCATATTCATGATGTCATCAGAGAAGAGAACAGAGAACACCAGATGGACTATGAATGGTGTTGGTCATGATGATCCTAATCCTTTATTGTTCTTCTATTTTAAACACAATTTAAGCACTACTTCATTGAAATGCTTCATCTACACATCAAAAAAATAAAACACAAACGAATGTCATGATCATCATGTGACAATTATGTTAATCATGTATAATCATGATTAGGATGGTCTTGATAATGAGGATGATGGTGATGATGATGAAGGTGATGATGATGGTGATGATGATGACGGTGGTGGTGGTGATGATGATGGTGGTGATAATGATGAAGATGGTAGTGGTGGTGATGATGATGATGGTGTTGGTAATGATGGTGGTGATGATGACGGTGGCGATGATGATGATCATGATGGTGGTGGTGATGATGGCAGTCATCCAAGTTGTCAGATGGCATTGCTCCAGTCAGCAGGGATGTCGTTGACAGTGCTCATGTCTTCCTCAAGCTGTAGGAACCAAGGCTAAAGAGTATGGTGGTAGCTCCTCCCAGGAGGTAGAGTTATCTGGAATTTTGCCTTGGCTCCTCCAGGTGTGTGAGCATGCGGTGTGAGTGTGAGGTTTAAATAGTATAAAAAGTATTAATTCAGCTCTTATGTCATGTCTGATTTCAAAATCAAATCAGAACTAAAACATTAAATCAGAGTTCCCCAATCTTTTACCTGTGACCACAGTCCCCCATCAGAGAGACTGTGGTCAGTTTGTAACAGAAAAAGTGTGACGATCATAGGGATGCCTAAACGGAAAAATGTATTGTTTTACAGACAGCCACACACAACCAAATAACCCTTTTGGGTTCTTCATAGAAAAAATGCCAGGAAACAAATAGCACTATTTATTAAATAAATAATTACCAAATAACCCTCTCTGGGTTCTTCACAGAAAAAAGTCAGGAAATAAATAGCACTAGTTGTGCCACGCTGTGTCCTGCACATCTATGCTCTCTTCCAGTGCTAATGAAAAAAAGTCAAAATTCTTTTGTCTTCTGCTGCAGCTGGGCATATACATTAGACCCGATTTCTTCAATGCATCAGGTGACTGTACTTTCTGACACTCACGGCATTAAATATACCTCTTCTTCCGCAACAGCATTCATACATTTCTTGACAAGCTCTCCATCAGTGAAAGGTTTAAAAAGGTCAAATACGAATACACATATATGAAGAAAAAAATAATCAAAATGCATCTCTGGTATTGTTCAGGGGCCAGGCCAAATGTGGAGGCGGCCCATAGTTTGGGGACCTCTGCATTAAACCAACACTGATTTGGCTTCTTGGTTTTTGATGCTTTACTGTATTTCTCTTCCCAGGTGCAGCTGCAGATAGAACTGATGTGCTTCCTGGATGAGTTCCTCATTTCAATGAGGACTGGGTGGTCTGCTTGTAGAGGTGATGAAGGACCGAGACTGAAGGTCATCTGGAAGACAGCGCCATCTTTGGGTCCCACAGCTCTATCAGCGCTCCTCTTCTCTGAGGTGGTGGAGCTAACACAACATCCACCAGTAAAACTGTTGGTGTTAGTGTCCTCATCTTCTCTTAAAGCAGCAAAGAGTTTTCATGTTTCAGCAACCACAACGTTTAGTAGAACACAAGAAGATGGAAGCAAAGACAACATGTTGGTTCCTTTAATGAGACATTTGTTTCTGAACCAAACTGTAGAAAATTCCTGTTTCTCTTCTCAGTCTGACTTACAGGAAACAGCAGCTCTGCTCTCACGGATGGGCCCAGTTACTGTTGCTAGGCAACGGAGGACATCAGAACTACAACTGCTACCTTCAACCTGCTGAAGAAGAGACTGATGACAGACTCAGAATCAGAAATCTTTTAAATCTAAGTTAAAATGGCAACATCAAAAAAATCATGATGAAAATTGTTGCACCAGATGAACTCACCTGCAGGTTTCCATGACAACAGCAGTCCATCAGCGTGATGCAGAGAGTAGCTTCACTCATCAGCCTCTGTTTTAGTGAATCATCAAGGTCAGAGTCAGAAGACACGTCCAGCAGAAACTTTAACAAGCTTCGCAACACCACATCAGCACGAGACGTCATCCTGTATGAAAGATAGAACACCATCCTCATACAGGTGCAACGCAGCAGCGGGACACTCCCTCCGC
The DNA here is from genome assembly GCF_901000725.2 of Takifugu rubripes. Lineage (NCBI taxonomy): Eukaryota > Metazoa > Chordata > Actinopteri > Tetraodontiformes > Tetraodontidae > Takifugu > Takifugu rubripes. Next base: position 6,414,545 of record NC_042305.1, read on the forward strand.
AGTGTTTGCCCCTCCTCACCGAGGCCAGGCAAATCTGATCATGTTCTGAAGAGCGCGCAGAACCTTCAGTCGGCTCCTCTCCTCGGATGGATCTCTGACCTCCAGGTATCCCAGAACCACCCTGTCTAGTCGCCGCATATGTCTGCAGATGGCCACACCCATCCTACAAAAAAGACACTCTAAACCCTCTCTGACACAAACTCCATCCTCCCGATGTACCCGCAGTAAAATCCACCCACCTGTCGACATACAGAGGCAGGGCAGAGGCATACACACGCCGCAGCGCCACCTTGTGTTCTGCCTCCATGTTGGTCAGCATCAGACGCAGCACATCGTCATGCCGGCAGGGCTTCCTGGGGGAGGAAGAAGGGTTGGGTGTGCAGGGGGGCTTCTCTAAAACCAGTAACAGGTCCAAGAGACACCAGAGGATGGGCTGCATACACACACTTCCTGTTTACTGTACAATAATTGACAAGTCATCAGGTGACGTAATGTATCTTACCTGTATGACAGCAGCATCTGTGGTGTAAAGGTGTTTGAACAAGGCCTCATACACAACCTCTGCTGTGTTCCACTGACGAAGCTCTGCAGCAGGCTATACACAGACGCACACACACACACATGCACGCACGCACACACACAGATCAACGATATTATTTTATTAAGTGTTCACGTTTCTATGCCACAGGGGTCAGATCTGCTCTGGATTTCAGGTTAGGGTTACACCTGTTATGAACCAGAGACCAAAGTTTGAAAGTGGTTGCACAGGAAAAACTGCAGAGCAGCCGCCCCAACCAGAAACATATAAACCCAACCTCTAATGTCTGAACGGCTGTGCACTTGTACCAGATGGTAATCTGTCATACTGACAATGTCCAGAATCAGTCAAGAAACAGCAGGTTGTGTGCTGAGCCAGCAGCTCTGTTGATAAGGCAGCCACATCTTCAGAATCCAGGTGCCAGGACCAGGATGGACTATAATTCAGCTGAGTCTTCCAGCTAGACTGATGACACAGTTGTTGGTTTAATTAGCAGAGCTGATGAACCAAAGATCATCTCTGGTAGACTGGGCAATCCCACAAATTGTCTGTCTTTACAGCCAATACTTTTATTTATTTATTATTTAGATGCTGCTCAGCAGTTCTTTAAGTGTTCTAGATTTGACTGCCTTAGAATGTTTTTGTGCATTTGTGAGGCCCACTGAAATTCAACTGTGTTGCCATGGCAATGTAGTATTGAATCTCAAATCTCACTGTGTTGAGCACTATGTGGTGAAGACAGCGAACTCCCAGAATGCAGTTCTCTGGTTTGTAGTGGTCGGTGAGAAGAAGTGAGGCAGGAAGGAGGCGGGGCAAGAGAGGGGAAAGAAAGGGTTGAGTAACCTGAACACACCCCACCCCACCCCACCCCAACACACACACACACACACACACACACATTAAGAAGGAACTGTTGTTATGATTCCAATATTTAAAGAATGGCATCATCTGTAAATGACAAATGAGTCAAACCTGCAGCACAATCCAAACATAAACAAACTTCACTGCTTCACACCGCTGCCACATGGTTCTAAAACACACAAACACAAACACTTTTATAACAGAACATTCAGGGAGGAGATATGATTTCCATTCCCACAGATGGGGCAATTCATTGCAGAAGCACAAACTAACTGGGTCATTTGAGGTTGCAGGATGTCCAGGATTTTTCCTAGAACTCCATTGTTTTCCCCTGTCAGGAGGTGGCCAGAATCTCTCCAGCCCCCTGCCCTGAGGAGCACCTCCTGCAGGTTTCTGGCTGCAGCTCTGGAGACAGAGTTGGTCCAAGGCTGATCCTGAGGAAAACATCTCAGGTAAGGCTTCATAATAAAAGTATTGGGGTTGAAGTGAAGCTTTTAATGTGAAAGAATTCTGGATTCACTCTCACCTGAAAGTGTGTGACAGCAAACACTAACACAGAGGGAGCTATGGTCAGTGGAATGCCAGTCTGAACACCCCTGTTTCCCAGAGTTTCCAGTAGTGCTGTGAGAGCGGAGCATACTGTGACAGCTTGATATGGAATACTCTGATAGGTGGCAGCAGGTAACGAGCCATAGTCATCCTCACAGAGCGGTAGAGCAGCAACTCTTACCAGAGCCTTTACCACAGCGTTGTACTCGACCTGAAGTTCTGCTAACCCACTACTTGGACTGAACAACCAATCAGGATCAGCGGTTTGGAAAAGATTCGCCACATGACCAATCAGATGGAGCGTTTCAGAGTATGACAACATATTAAGCAGTTTCTTCTGCAGCTCAGCCAGAAATTCCGTGATTGGAGGGAGAGTCTGAGAGGAAAGGGGGGTTTCTGAGGAGGAGGAGAGCTGAAGGTCATCAAATAAGGAGGACAGGCCCATCCTGAGAAGGAGGTATAGAGGAGAAGAGGAGGAAGAACATGTTAGCTGTCAGATGTTAACATGAAGACAATAGTTTTTTAATAACTTATTCAGGTCATTTTAAGATTTGTCTTTTCATAAAACAAATGTTAGTCCAAGAGAATCACAGCAGCACAAGTGTCTTCAAAGAGCTCCATGACAAGACAATGAGAGTTTCATATATCATGATATTGCTCTTTAGGGATGCATCATTTCCTTTTGTCCATTGGTTTTTTACATGGTTTCGGCTCTTTGAAGTTTATATATTGATCTCATCAACTCTCCGCGGAGGGGGCGGGCATGGACTGGCCAAGACAACCGGAAACGCTAGGCCAGTCAGTGCGACAGTGAAATTAGCACAATAAAGAAATAATAAGATAAGGTAGCTCATCTCCTACATTTCTACATTTATTTACAAAGTTAATGACTACAGATCAAATCGACATGATTTCTATAGTAACAATTACGATATTTTTCCGGAGATCAGCGTTGGGTCACGAAAAGAAAAAAAAGTCACTTCGTAAATTGTTCTGCACAGTGACCTGAGATCAGCAGCGTCAACACGTCACAGTCAGCTTTTTCGTCGATAAAAGCAATCGATCCCATTTGACAGATATTAATTCTCGGCAGGCGGAGGCCGCGAAGCAGCCAGGCGTTTTCACCGCAACGGCTTTGTTCAGATAAATATGTCCGACTTGGTACAAGCTCTATAACAAAGGTTCCGGGAAATAATCGCATTAATCAAGTTGGAGAAATGAAGCTGTATTTTTTATTGCAATCATGAAATTATATTAGTCCAAACAAACAACAGTTAGCCAACATCACAGCAAGGCGCATCTGAAAAATAGCTCCCTACTTCACGTCAGTGTTTCAAGGTATGCGCATTTGTGTGTTATTGACGTAGACGATTCTGTACAAAAAGTTACAAAACCATCTTTGAATCACAAGCAATCAAAGAAAAAAAGATGAATTTTGTCATTGACTTTTAATATTCTCCCCTCAGTAACCACTCACACACGTATGTATTCATATTGTGCAATTACGCAAAAACAATGTCGGACTCCGTAGCATTCTCTGCTCCCCTCCCCATTCTGGCCAGCGATGAAATGTTTAGTCGTATGTCGTTGCTTCGTCGCTGGCTGTCACGGTGGTGCCCCGAAAACCAGGTGTCCTTTGTAGACGATTCGAACAGTTTTAGGGGAAAACCTGGTATGATTAGGAGACACGGTGTCCATCCCACCCGGGATGGTGCTTCTCTCATTTCTAGTAACTTGGCCAAATTAAGTAGACCCAAAGTGACCTGACATACCAGGGTCCAGACCAGAATGCAGAGTTGTAGTCTTACACAGCTGCTTCCATAGAACCCTCATCCACCAACAATAACATATTTAATACTATAGAGGTAGTCTCTCCACGGTTCCACGGTTAAAAGTTCACCAAGCACAGAGTAATGGAGTGGTCAATCACCATAATCTTATTAAAATTAATACCAAAGCACAAATAGAAGAAACTAACAGCACAATTAAATGTGCATTATTAAATATTAGAACTCTTTTGTGTAAATCCCTGTTAGTGCATGACCTGATAGCAGATCATCACATTGATTTATTTTGTCTTACTGAGACCTGGCTTCAGGAGGAGGAGTATGTTAGCTTAAACGAATCTACTCCTACCCATCTTATCTATCATATTCCACGTGTTACTGGTCGAGGAGGAGGAGTGGCAGCAATCTATCACTCCAAGTTATTAATTAATCCTAGACCCAAACATGACTCCAGTTCATTTGAAAGCCTGACTCTTGGCATCACCCATCTGAACTGGAGGACAGAAAAGCCATTTTTGTTTGTAGTTGTATATCGGCCCTCTGCTGGACCACATTCAGAGTTCCTATCTGAGTTCTCTTGACTTCTTATCTGACTTGGTCCTCAGAACAGATAAAGTCATTATTATTGGAGACTTTACCATCCATGCAGACGTTATAAATGACAGCTTTTGAAATGGCTTAATTTCATTACTTGAGTCAGTTGGTTTCCTTCAACAGATAAACCAACCAACTCATAGTTTCAACCACACCCTTGATCTAGTTCTGACTTATGGTGTTGAGGTAGAACATGTGTCAGTGTTCCCTCAGAACCCACTCCTGACAGATCATTCTTTGATCATTTTTACATTTAGGATTAAGGATTCTTCTATGTTCAAAACACAGTCTTACTATAGCAGATGTCTTTCAGATAATGCTGTTGCTAAATTTAAGGAAGTTATCCCTGAGCTAATCCCAGGACCACTGTGTGCTTCTCCAGGGATCAATCATGATAATCTTAGCCCTGCAGAGGTTGACTCTATTGCTGAAGGTGCAGCAGCCTCACTGAGAATCACGCTTGATTCTGTTGCCCCCCTGAAAAAGAAAATAGTAAATTAAAGGAGGTGTGCCCCCTGGTATAATTCACATATTAGGACCCTCAAGCAGAAAGTCGAAGACTAGAAAGGAAGTGGTATTCTTGTAAAATAGACAGCTACCATTTAGCCTGGAAAGACTGTCTGGTAGTTTACAAAAAGGCCCTCCATAAGGCTAGAACGGCTTATTTTTCTTCTTTAATTGAAGAAACAAGAATAACCCCAGATTTCTTTTCAGCACTGTGGCCAAATTAACCAAGAATCACAGTGTTTTAGATCCACGTATCCCTTCTTCCCTTAGTGGTGAAGACTTCATGAGCTTCTTCACTGATAAAGTTCTAGCTATCAGAGAAAACGCTAACCAGGCCATCCCAACAACTGGACCATCACCAGATGTGCTGACTGTGGGAACATACAGGGTCTCTAATGAGCCCTTAAACTCCTTCACCCCTGTATATTTTTCTTCGCTAATTCAGAAATCCAAGTCCACCATGCGTCTTTTAGATCCCATCCCAACACACCTGTTGAAGGATGTTTTACCAATGATAGGCAGTTCTATCCTGGACCAGATCATTCTTTCTTTAGTGGTTATGTACCCCGGTCCTACAAGGTGGCAGTGATTAAACCGTTGCTGAAAAAACCATCACTGGACCCTGATGTGTTAGCAAACTATAGCTGATATCCAACCTTCCTTTTATCACTAAAATTCTTGAGAAGGTGGTGGTGACTCAGTTACTGGAGCACCTGCAGAGAAACAGCCTGTTTGAGATGTTTCAGTCAGGGCTAAGAGCTCACCACAGGACAGAAAAAGCACTTATTAAAGTTACTATTGATCTTCTTATAGCTTCAGATCATGGACTGGTTTCTATGCTGGTTCTGCTGGACCTCAGTGCTGCTTTTGATACAGTTGATCACAGCATCATATTACAGAGACTGGAACATATGATTGAGATTAAAGGGATAGCACTAGACTGGTTTAGATCATATTTATCAGATAGATACCAGTTTGCTCATGTCCATGGCGTTCCCTCTTCATACAGTAGGGTTAGCCATGGAGTTCCACAAGGTGCTTTACTTGGACCAATCCTTTTCACCTTGTTCATGCTTCCCTTAGGAAACATTATTCAGCAGCATGGGATACATTTTCATTGTTATGCTGATGACACTCAGCTTTATCTATTCATGAAACCAGAGGAGACAGAGCAGTTAGTGAAGCTTCAGACCTGTCTTAAAGACATAACGTCTTGGATGTCTTCAAATTTCCTTCTCCTTAACTCAGGAAAAAATGAGGTCATGGTGTTTGGTCCTGAACCTCTCGGGGATAGGTTAGATCACACGATCACTCTAGATGGTATCTCCCTAGCATCTAGTCTCTCTGTCCTTCAACTCACACATTAAAATAGTCTCTAGAAGTGCCTTTTTTCACCTGAGAAACATCGCAAAGATCAGGAAAATACTGATGCGGCATGATGCTGAAAAGTTAGTCCATGCATTTGTCACTTCCAGGCTGGATTATTGTAATTCTTTATTGTCAGGGTGTCCAAACAACTCTTTAAGAAGCCTCCAGGTGATCCAGAATGCTGCATCTAAAATTCTGACAGGTATTGACAAAAGAAAACACATAAATCCTGTATCCTCCCATATCCTTGGTGTCTCTTCATTGGCTGCCCATTAAATTTAGAATAATTTTTAAAATTCTTCTCCTGACCTACAAGGTCCTCAGAGGCCTAGCTCCATCCTACTTGGAGGAGTAGACTAGTGATGTTATTTCTTGTGTAGCTTTTCTGCCCCCCCTCCTGTATTCACCTACAGGTATCGCTGCCTTCATAGCTGTATGCTGACCTGCTGACCTCCGACCCTGCTGACCCACTCAACTCTTATAATTAATGTATTTCCCTGATTCTCTCCTCTACCTGTCCTCCCCCTTCTCCTCCCTCTTCTCCTCTCTCTCTACCCAGCCAGCCACCAGCAGAATGGTCCCCCTATATGAGCCTGGTCCTGCTCAAGGTTTTTCCTGTTAAAGGTGAGTTTTAATAAATATAATGTTGCTTGTTGGGGGTCAGGCCCTGGAATTCTGTAAAGCGCCTAGAAACAATTTTGATTGTAACAGATGCTATATAAATAAAGATTGATTGATTAATTGATTGATATTGCAAAGCAGTTGTAAATGGTTGAAGCCACATTTGTGTGTGTGTGTGTGTGTGTGTGTGTCTGTCAGGGGACAAACACGTCCTGACGCTGTCTCACACGCATCTGTCATCCTCCTATGCTTGTGGGGGCTTGTGAGGAGAAAATACCTCAACCATTGAGTTAAATGTTGTCATTCTAGTCTGAACTCATTAATATTGTTGTTCTGGTGGATAATAATTTTTGTGTGATGTCTTCTTTTCCAGCCGATGCTAATGTTGGTGTTTGAGGCCATATCAAGCTTTTCATCACTTCCTGTTTACTTTTCCAGCTGATGTCATTTTTGTGTTGGGTTTAACAAATGAAAGAACAGGAAATTAAATGGCAGATAAGACACACATGTACACATCTGAACATGCATAAAGTCATTCCTCTTGTTCCTTGTCCGCCGGACACATGCAGATTTGCCATGGTTGCAACAGCTTTTAATGGAAACAAGTCAGAGGTCAGACATAGCTCAACATTACAATTGTCAAATGGAGCACAAACACATTTTTTTTATTTAGTGTTTTGGGGAAACAAAAATGTTTATGAAGTATAAATTAATTCTCAGATTTATTAAATTTCTCATAAATCTCAAATCTGCCAAAATTTTACCTAATTCAAAGCAGAAACACTATTGGTGATGTCTGTTTATGTTATAAATGTATCCAAGAGTGTAATCTTGCAATAACTCAGGTCAGATTTTTTTTAAAGAATCTACGATTAAATTGAACCCTTTGCATAGTGCTGTTTATTCAGATTACAATAGGATCTGATTGACAAGGAAACAATGTAACATCACAACATAGACAAGTTGAAGACCAAAGGTAATGGGGCAGCTTAAAGATCAAAACCAGGGGGTCACCTGTGTGAGTGTTTGTGTGTGAGTGTGAGTGTGTGCGTGTATGTTTGTCACTCCTCCGTCTCATCTTCTTCACTGTAGTCGCTCAGGGGAAACTCTCGATTCTCCTTCTGTGTGTTGTAGTTTTTCTTCTGATGCATCACACACTCCTGTGAAATGATTGCCTACATAGACACACACACACACAAAGTCAATCTACTATCTAAAAAAATGCTGTTTTATAAACACTGGAGAACAACTCAGCTTATTTTTCTTCGGGAGAACAGGATGCAGCCATGTCAGTGGTCATGTGACCAGACTCACCATTTTTTCCTCTCTTACAGCAGGGCTACGCAACAGGACACAGAGGGGAGCATACAGGATGTTGATCACTCCAATAAAAACCATGAGAGATGGGAAACCGACCACCTGGACCAGAGCACCTCCTGTGGACGGTCCTGCAACATGAGAATGTTAAAAATCATGAAGTGGCGGCCCCTCCCGTCCCCCCACAGCGTGTAAGCTGACAGATGTGTAATTATAACACTCCAAGTGAGACTGTTGCTCTGACCACTTTCAGCAGGGTGCTAACGGAGACGTCACCAGCTGATCTTCCTTTCATCAACAACTGACATACTCTGGATGTATGTGTGAGAGAGTGTGTGTAAATGTGTTACCTATAGCGAAACCCATACACAATGCTACATCAGCAATAGCGTAGATGCTGCCATAGACAGATGCATGGCGGATGTCAACCAGGTATCCCATAATAGCCATCATGGAGGAGTCAACCATGCCTGAAGGTTGGTTGTGTCACAGTTACTGATCTTTAACTCAAAAATCCAGCCTGTATTTCCAATAAGTTGAGATCCAATTTGATATTTATACACACCAATAGCAAAGCCGAGTCCACCGTTTGGTCCAATCAGACCATAGATACTTGTAGCAAAAGGAACCTGAAAAACACACACAGACACAGACACAGACACACACATACACACACAAGGATATGAACATACAATTATAGTCTAAATGGATGGAAGGATGGATCCTGTACTCACACACAACAGACTGATGCCAACAATAAACATTCCCAACATGGAGCAGAGCCACCTGAAAAACACAGAGACTTATCAGTCACACACACACACACACACACACACACACACACACACACACACACACACACACACACACTGACCGTCCCATCTTGTTCGCCAGAAGCCCAAACAGGTTGGTTCCTATTAGGTATGAGACGCTGGCAGGGAGGAAGGCCATTCCTGCAGGGAAATCTAGCTTCAGTAGAAAGAACACTGAAAACCCTTGTTTCATACCATCATCAGATGCCTCCTCCTGTCATGTGATCGGCTGTTTGAGGTATTTTCTACATCAGAGAAATGAGAACATGCTGGAGAGAAGCAAGAGGAAAATACCAAGTTGCCACTTGGAGGAGCACATGGTCTGCATCATCCAGATGGGCAGCGTTGGCTCCAGGATGGCCACGCCCATATTAGCAAAACAAAGACAACCTGTTGCCAAACAGCAAGACGGAAGGTCAGGATGTGGTGCCTCGGCTGGCCAATGCCACGATCATGTGACAGTGTCTCACCAGCACTGATGAGGATGTAAGGGTCCTTCAACAGTGTTAGTAGTGGCGTCCCCTCCACACTCTGGAAGACAGGAAGTGAAGGTCTCCACACTAGACTAGACCAAAGCAGAACCAGCAGAACCACAACATTGTTGCACTCACCCCAGGAGAGATCTTTGAAGGCTGCAAGATACACATCTGTAAAGCTGAAAGAAGAAGACATCATTGCGGTCTGCGAGGGTCCGTGGTGTGACAGGCAACAAGCACTCACACTAACCTCCATCAAACACGGCGAGAAATGCCAAGATCAAGAAGGGGGTGCTCTTTCCCACAAACTCATACATCACACTACCAAATGGAGCGCCGACTGAAACACAGGAAACACTCCGTAAATAAGCAAGTGTGTATGTGTGTGTGTGTGTGTGTGTGTGTGTGTGTGTGTGTTTGGTGGGGGGTTCTCACTCAGGACTCCCATAGCCAGTCCACCCAGTGCAATGCCCATGGCGACGCCTCTCTCTTCATCATCTGTGTACACACTGGCCAGCATACCAAGACCTACACATCGACATGCATCCACACACACACACACTCACACACACACACACACACACACACACACCATTTGTTGGAGATGCCGTGGAAATTTTAGGTTTTATCTCTATGAAAACGGGGCCAAATTTGTTCTAAAACATTTTCTGTGAACACGGTGCCGTCTCATGACGTGCGTTGAGGACGAAGTCAATATAATGCACACACGGACTGGCCAGGGTGGCATTAGGGATTGGGTTAACTAATGAGCATGTCCTGTTTGCTGAAATGACACTTCCATGTGGACAAAACGTCAAAACGACAAGCCTTTTGGTGTGTTCTCCTCCTAGTGACCACAGTCAGACAGTCTGTCTGAGGTACAAACTATCACCTGTTTCACTTGATGTTCATTTGTCACATCTCTTTATCATCATCGTCATCATCATCATCATCATCATCATCACAATCGTCATCATCACCACCATCATCATCACCACCATCATCATCACCACCATCATCATCATCATCATCACCACCATCACCATCTCCTTCCTGATAAGGCTCCTGAATGTAGTTTCTGTTACATCAATTATGTCACTAAAATTGATCAGAAAACCTGAATCTTCACAGTGATCATGATTATTTGGTGTGGAGGTATTTCCACGCTACACTGTGCATGTGTGTTGGCACATGTGTGTGAGTGTGTGTGTTTAATCATCAACCTGCCACAGAAGAGAAGGATGAGCCAATTCCCTGCAGTGAGCGAGCAAAGAACAGCAACACATATGTCCCTGAAAATGCAAACACTGGCACACAGACACATACACACACACACACACAGAGTTGATGAGATGTTATATATAACAGTCACACTGAGGATCTGTAAGTCTGTGTGTGAGAGAGACTTACTGATGGTTGAGACAAACATGATGATAAATCCAGCAAACATGGGGATGTGATATCCAACCCTACACATGTGGAGAAAAGTGGGGCCACTCAGTGCGAACACATGGATTAGGGGTGAATGGTTGTGTGTTTCTATATGTTGGTCCGATACAATACAATTTAATACAAGTGAGTTTTTGGTGCTGGTACCTGTTGGTGAGAGGACCAACAAAGGGGTTGACAAGCAACTGGACCAGAGCTTTAGATGCAAACAGGAAACCAACACGAACATTTTCCTCCTCCAGAAACAAACTGTCCTGAAGACAGGAGGAGTTCTGCAGAGAGAGGGATGGAGTCAATCACCTGTGGTCACTGAGCAGTCGTAGCAAGCTTGCATCATCCTCCACTTACTGCTGAGTCAGTCCAGTTAACTGGATCTGTGGGCAGACCAGTCCAGGCTGCAGGTTTGGGATAAGGAGAAGCTTCCATCCAGCTCTCCACACTGAAGGTGGTGTTGTCAAACAGGGACACCAGGTGAGGAGTCTCCTCTGACCACGGGCCTGTGTAGATGTCCCGGGGAGTTGGGGTGGGATGAACATTCTGGGCTTTGGGACTGGGATGGTCAATAGTGTACAGGAATGTTGGGATGATGGGCACTGGGGGGAGAAGGATCCATCAAGAGACTGGGAAGAATGATCATGGTAACATGAAGGTATATTCATCTAGCTGCCACATTAAAGGCTGAGGAGGATGATTTGTTGTCTTGGTGACCTCACTGGTGACAATGTTGTTTCTGTCTGGAAACCAGAGCTGATGATGGTTTATGAGGACAGAGATGGAACCTGAAAACTATCTGCACAAAAACTCCTCTAGACTGAAACCACGAGGCAGAACCTGCAGCTTGTGTGTGTGTGTCTGTGTGTGTCTGTGTCTGTGTGTTTGTGTGTGTGTTTACTCACCAACCACTGTCAGCAGCATGTTGTCGAGCAGCAGAGCAACACAAACCACAACCAGGACGAGTCTGGGAGAACCTCGACTCTTATGGAACCATGCCATCTCTGAACCTCTGAACACAAACGCACATTCTATTTCTTATTAAATGTGGAGGATGAACAGCATCTTATCTGATTGATCACTTCTGGATTGACAGATCATCTGAATACAATAAATCTTAAACACTGAAATTGATCTTTCAGGATTCATCAAAATTAATGTGTGTTTGAAATCACAATTTAAAATCCAATAAACATATAAAAGCACATTAAAATATAAAAGCTAAAGCGCTCCTGAACACATGAAAATATATTTGCCTTAAACATGGTAAAAATACAGATGATTCAAATCAGTGATCAAACTAACCTGATGTAAGAAGAAGAGCCTTTAACCACACACTCACACTCTCTCTCAGTGTTCCTGCTGGAAAAGAACGTTCTTCCTCTGTCAGCCACCGAGGAGCGAGTCAGACTAACCAAGGATGGAGGAGAGGAGGGAGGAGGACTGAAGGAAGGATGGAAGAGGTGAACGCTTCCTCTCTGTTCTGATAATGACAAAAACAGACAATATGGAGTCTCTCTCTCACACACACACACACACACACACACACACGTACGCACACGCCCCCCTGTGTGTGTGTGTGTGTGTGTCTGGAGATGTGTATGATAAGGTCTCCTGCCTCCAGGTTGTTCCAGGGCCTCAATAAAAGGACAACAGATGCTGACATTGCTTACACACTGTGTTTTCCCTGTTTGTATGTGTGCGTGTGTTTCATGGGTGTTAAAATCATGTTTGACCTGTTTGAAAATGACAGTAAATAATCATCTACCACAGTACAACTATAAGACTATACAGTATTACAAAACTGCAGTACCACAATACTGCAGTACACAATACTACAGTACTACAATACAACAGCAGTATTGTAATACTGTAATATTGCAATACTACAGTACTACAATACTACAGTACTACGATAATCTAATGAACAAAGTGTTATTTCCTGTCAGAGCAGCTGTGAGTGTTTTTCGTGTTTTTTTGTGTTTTTCTGTGAACAGGTGAGTTTTGTCACCTGTCTGTCAGACAAACACACCTGGATTTGTTCCGGTCTCTGATCCCAGATGTGTGTGAGCGGAATGAGTACTTTGGATCTGTTTGTTCAGAGCTGAGCTGAGATTTACTATCATCAAACCGTCCACTGACTGTTAATCACTGTTAATGACCTGCAAACACACCCACATCCGTTTGTCTGAGGGAAGAACAGACACACACACACACACACACACACACACACACACAAACACACTCATATTTCTATCTGCCTGACATATAAATAAACCATTCCCCACCCCCTGACCCCCAACACTGAGCTTACCTGATTCTAACCTCCTTACTTTGCTAGTTGAATGAGGAGTTTGGTATTTAATATGTAGTATGTACAACACACACATATGCATGCACAGACACATGCACACGCCCGCAAACGCGGGCGCACGCGTCGCACAGGCACGCACACACACACCCCTGGCTTGGCTTCCCAGGTGTGTTTTCATCTCTGTGTGGTGTCATGTATCAAAAGCTCCTGTCTCTCCTGAGGCCTCCAGGAAGGAAGCGAAGGCGGCGGCAGCGGTGTTCCTGATGCGGTTGAGCTTCAAACGCAGCATCCAAACATCTAAGAGTACAGAGACAGATCAGAGGGAGGAGACAGGTATAAAACAACCACACCTGAGTTCAGCAGGACACTCACCTGTACAGCAGCAGCAGCCAATACTACTCACCAGAGGATCACTCAGCTGGGGCAGGATGTGGACGTGGCGCAGCTTCCTGTGTGTGTCTCTGGTCAGTGGACTCGCACTGGACTCCAACACCATCAGATCTTCCAAAGAGACACTCCCGCACAGCTCCGAGCTCACGGTAGTACTTTTACTACTACTCCATACAGTACAGTAATGTTAGCAGTATAAGACTAGCGGAGGAAGCACCCACACTGGCAGCACTAATATTTTACTGCTAGTGTGAGTTACAGAAGTACCTTCAGCAGCAACAAGAACTAAATTGTATCTTTGAGAGTAGCAGTGCTGAAAAAATGAAGTAATGTGAATAAATGAGCAAGTACAGTGTTAAAATCATACAAGTGCAGTTGTAGTTTGTACTACAGATGCATTTGTAGCAACACACAGCAACAGTAGCGACTGTAGTAACTGCACATTACCAAGAGTAATGAAGCAGTAGAAGCAGTAACTTCCCTCACAGTACAATGCTAGCATTGGCCAGCATTAGCTCAGAACATTGACATTTTAGAAGTAGATCTAAAATTACTTGGGGAAGTATTTTGAGTACTTTATGCATATTACTGACAATGAATGAATGAATGTTGACTGATTATTTATTGAGATATCAGTACAAAGCTGATAGCTGTTAGCATGATGTAACCAGAGAGATGAATATTAAACTGATTTGTTTCACTGATGAAACACTACTCACGTGCTTGTTTTTAAAAACAAACAAATTGTTTGGAATTAATTTAGATTGATTTTGTCATTTTCTGATGACCTTTCATAAAAAATCATCAGGATCGAGTGAACAGTGGCCAAATGGAGCGAGCGGCCCGGCGCAGGACCAATACTGGCGCCAGCTTAGCCCCACCGTGTTCCACACCTGACTGCCTTCAGGTAACGCAGGTGAGCCACACACACACACACACACACACACACACACACACACACACACACACTATAAGAAGACTGGTTATACTGGGACAGGGAGGATAGGTGGACTGGTTATACTGTGACAGAGATGGTAAATTACTGGTAATACTGGGATAGAGAGGATAGATGGACTGTTCTACTGGGACACAGAGAGTAAATTAATGGTTATACTGGGACAGAGAGGATAAATGGACTGTTCTACTGGGACAGAGAGGCTAAATGGACCTGTAAAAGTAAAGTAACTGTTGTGGTCCTCCACAGCCGGGGGGCTGCAGTAACAGAGCTCAGCGCCGTCCGTCTTCCCCAGTCGAGAGACATCGGCAAACTGAATCTGAGCTGCAAAGCAACAGAGATGGTTCAAACAGGACCAAAGGTGAGAGACTGGAAATAAACTTGGACTCCCAGCATGCCCTGCTCACACAGTTAAAACGTGGGTGTGTTTCAGCCCTTGAAATGGCGAGCTGTGTGCGGTCAGGCGACTGTGCTGCTGGCCTGTGCTGTGTGCGTTACCTGACTGGGAGGAGGTGCCAGAGGATCCCAGTAGACGGGGAAGCTTGTTTGCTTCGAGGCTTCAACAAGCTCAGAAGAAAGCTCGGCCGCTGCGACTGTGACACCGGGCTGACCTGCAGTGCCATCAGTCGGGCGGAGTCAGGAGGAAAGAACAAAGGTCAGGGGGTTTGTCAAGCCCGCAATGACCAGAGCCAGAACACAAGGCATTCTGGGAAGAAGAGGAGGACGGCAGAGACAAGCTGCTGACCGAGCTGATATAAACTGTAATTTCAACTTCCTTCTGAAAGGTTGTTAACAATCACGGTTATATCACCGCCGTGGCAGTCATGTTGGTGGACATGTCGGAAACTCTTATGTTCTTGTGTGTACTGTTTCCACTAGCCTGGGTTAGCGTAGGTTAGCTCAGAGTCCATAGGACTCAGGAAGTCAGGACTAGTTTTAGCCTTTGTTGAGGATTATGAAGCAGAAATGTCATGTTTTTAGACAGAATGGGCCAATCAGTAAGACAGATGTAGGACAGTGTTGGTCCAACATATGGTGACAGTGTCTACATCACTGGGCTGGAGCCTCTGGACAGGAAGTGTTAATGAAAAATAACCAGTATCAAAGATTATATGAACTGTGTTTCGTGTTTTCTGTGAATTCAATCCTTCAGTTCAGCTCAAAAGATAATTTTAGTTAGTGCCGGTAGTTTAGTTTAGTAGTTAGTTTAGCTAACCAGGTGAAATAATTAATTAGGCCCATTTTCTTCAGCTGCAGAAGTTAAAAACACGGACCTGGAATTCAACGCCAGGGTTTGGTCTGACTACATTCAACCACTGTCAGGGTTCTTTGTCTCATCCTGATAAATTGGGCCTGATTGAGCTCACTTGGACCTGTGATGTTAGGAATGACCGCGTGGCGGCGCTGCGGCCCCACAGATCCAGAACCTGCTGTTTTAGTCGCAAGGATCGTTGCTCTTTCAGCAGCTCCAGGTGACAGAATTAAACTCTTTGAGCTCTTCATTGTTCTTTTAAAAGTATGTGATGTAATTTACCCTGAAGCTCAAATAAAAAAAAAGATCAAAATGTGTTTGAAGAGTTTTTAATAATTCACACAATAAAATCATCAGGTCTGATTAGATTAATTATTAAAAACTCCAAAAGAAAATGAGGAAGTCAGCGTCAGGAGACGCAGATCCAGTCAGCTGGTCAAGATATCAACAGCAGCTCTGAGGAACCTCTTGAATCCACTCCATGACCATGTCCACCAGCTTCTGAGGGAATCATCTTTATTAATGGATTTAATTTTTTGGAGTTCAACATTCATCAACTGAATGATGGTAGACCAAACTTTATTTGTCATGTCGTTTATTTTTTCTCCTTAAAAGCTTTCAGAATTGAAACAGAAACTCTGTCAGGTCACAGATGCAGCAACATGACATCATTAAATGAATAAAAAAGGGGTGGGGCATGTGGTGCACCATCAGAGGGAATGTTGAATGGCGGCACTGATGCCACAACTGGACAAGAATAAGAGGTTTAGCATTCAAAGCTGCCCACAGTCGGCGATGATGACATTGGCCTTGGGTTTGCCGCTCTGGCTACCGTACGAGTCCATGGTCTCCACCAGCTCCATCCCCTCCACCACCTTTCCAAACACCACGTGCTTCCCATCGAGCCTGCCAGGACACACAGCAGGTCAGTGACCAACAACACACAAGTCACACAAACTACACAAAGGTGGGATCAATGGCGCTGCCACTATTGCATTACAAATGTTTTCTGATGGTCTCTGCCACGCATACTGATGGTCACATGAAGAATGTGGTCAGGGAAAGTTTCCCTCAGTCACAACTGATCTGGGCTAAAGAACCTTCGGGTTCTCTATGAAGGTTCTTACCACTGTGTTTTGGCTGTGCAGATGAAGAACTGGGACCCGTTAGTGTTTGGGCCAGCGTTGGCCATGGACAGAATCCCTGGCCCCGTATGCTTCAAGATGAAGTTCTCATCTTCAAACTTGTTGCCATAGATGGATTTTCCACCAGTTCCATTGTGGTTGGTAAAATCACCTCCCTGGGGTCAAGACAACCAAGATCAGAGATCCACCAATGAGCCAGCAGCTGGACACATGGAGCTGGACTCACCTGGCACATGAACTGAGGAATGATGCGGTGAAAGGTGGAGCCTTTGTAGCCGAAGCCCTTCTCACCAGTGCAGAGGGCCCGGAAGTTCTCAGCAGTTTTAGGAACCACATCCGCATGGAGCTGCAGAAAGAGAACAATCCAGTCAGAATTGTGACCCCATAGAGTTATACTTAACCACAAGTCTGGAAAAAGACTCAGTGGTTTCATGATCAGCACCCGAAGAAATCTGAGCTAGTTCAAATCTACAGGGTGCTAAAGAGGAGCAGTTGACCAAACGTTCATCTCCAAACCAGGACACAACAGGAACAACATTAACACCCGAAATAACCCGACAACAAGCACCAAACCTCACGCACAAACGTGCATGTAAAGGCCGGAGGTTCGCCGCAAATACCAGCTGCAATAATGTGGAAATAATATAATAATAATAATCCCGCACCAGTTTATGGTGATAATAACAATAACCACGCACCAGCTAGCTTGCTAAGGCTTTGGAGTGTTGTATAACGTTCTTGTTGCTGGGAGACACAAAAGGCTAAAGGTTGATGGCCCCCCAAGCACCGTGGAACTTTCCAGAAAAGCACTGAGGAACCGGCGACGTTATCCTCACGAGAGGGGAACGCCTCGAGGACAGCTGGGTCCCGCATCCTTCTGAATCTGGTGACAGAGGCGGGACTCTGCGGTGATTCACGTGTGCGTGACAAAGGCCGGGCTGCTCTTTATCTGCGCAGCTTTGCATTACCCGCTATGCTAACGGCTGCCTGGGCCGTTATTTGGCCATTGAGGTTTCTCTTGCATTTAAAGGCCACAGCTCACCCGCTGTTATAACGCAAACTAGTCCACTGCATGTACATTACAAAGCTCTTTATAGGAATGTGAGGTTTCGGAGGTACCGTTAGGCGCTTGAGTTTGACGCGTAAACGAAGTGACTCGCGACAGGAAGGCTGCGGAATGAAGGAAACGGTGGAAAATCGCTGGATCAGGGGCGGCGGGCTCCGCCGCGGGGCCTGTGGGCCAACAATGCCGGGGCTGACATGCTTACTTTGCGTTACAGGTAAAGGTTTACCTCCATCACAATGCGGCCCACTGGCTTGCCATTGGCGGCGATGTCGAAGAACACTCTTGGATTCGCCATTGCAGCAGACAGGACTGGAGCAGAGTGACGTCCGGCGAGGGAACGAAGGTGGTCGCAAGAGCAGAAAAAGGGGGACCGCAGCGGATTTACTTTATATAACACGCCGGTGGGCGGTAAAATTCAGCTAATCACAGCTGCCAAAAAAAAAACCTGACAGCTGTATCAACCAATCAAAATGCAGCTGATCCCGCCTTACTCCTTTCTGTCGTGGACGAGCGTTAGACCCTATCTTGACCCCGCCCCTTTTGTTGTATCCGGTCCAGCAAACAAGGCTGGAGCCGGAGTCTCCACAGAGCGCACGCGCGTGAGTTCAGACCCGCAGTCCGTGCACGTGATCGATGAGCCAGGAGATCAAGGGTGCACGCAACCGTGGTACGCACAGTGAGAGGAGAAGTCTGACCCGTTCGGAGTTTTTGACAAACCGAAAAGGGTGGAAAAGTATCAGGTGCTTACTGGGACAGTGCCATTAAGCACCTGGTGCTGTGCAACATAAGGCTTTAGGATGAGGTCTGCCATCAGAGGTCAAAAGATCAGTCACTTATGCAAAACATCACATTTGTCTATGAATTCTACAAATCCAAAAAACCCGAACTGATTCTGAGAGGAAAAATCCACAAAAGCAGAAGACACCAGTTGGAAATTATTCCCCATCCTGCAGCATCACGGAGGGATCTGCAGCCGGGCAGTGACCAGTCAACCCCATAGTGAAGTTCTAGTGTAACAAGACCTCTGCCAGAAGTTGTGGTGCAATAACACCTCTTCCGGTAGTTCAGGTGTAATAACCCTGCTGGTAGTTGTGGAGTAATAAGACCTCTACTGTTAGTTCTCGTGTAATAACACATCTGTCTGAGCAGTCTGCTTTCCTCTAATCCCAGCATGGCGTGTTGTCCATGTACCCCTGAAGTGTGGTTGATATGCCATGGTCAAGGTGTTTTTGGTTCCTGATGCTTCAGCTTCTCTGGGGATTCAAGCAGCACCTTTGTCTTTCCAGTGTGTTTATTAAATTACAAAGTTTATCAGGACTATTAGCATGACTGAATCACACAACGCCATTGTGTACAGTCGAACTTGTTCCTGGTGACTTGGCAGAACAAAAACGCCACGACGGTCCGTAAAGTCTCTTTACACCAAACAGGAAGAAGAGGAGGATGAAGATGGAACAATCTGCAGCTGCCGCGACTCTTCATCATTCCTCATTGGTTCACTTTGGCCCCAGTTAAAGATTCTACATCGAGAACGTTTTCACTCAGCCAGTGAGGTCGATGGGCATCAGACGGGAATATATCTGTACAATATTCCAGCTCTAACCCAACAAACCAGTATTCTAGTATTCACTCTGAAGGTTCTGTTCTGACTTTCATCACTGGATTTCAAAGATGCAGATTTTGGACAAAAAGTAAAAATCTAAAATCATATCTGGATCATCTTCTGCAGCTCAGGAAAATAGTTTTGTCTAAAATCAGAGCTAAACTAACTTTGTCCTTTTCTCCCACAGATGCAGCATCCAGCACTGATGGCAGATCTCAGATCTGGCTGAGTGAAAAAGAAGAAACCGTTCCCAAAAGAGCATCTGGGCCCCTTCACTGTTGGACGGGACCACGCGTCTCTGGCTGGTTTCCTGGTGGTGGAATGAAGGATGAGGACTCTAAACTGTTTGAGAATTGAAATAAAGAGTTGATGTCACATGAGAGGCCTCAGATGTTCAGCTATGTTGGGGGAGACACAGCTGTTGGTGGAGTACAGGTGACTTTAGTTGTTCTCAAACAGAGAGAGCAGGTCATCACTGTTGTTGTTGGGAAGGTCCGGGGGTCCCAGGTAGGACAGCAACTCATCCGGGTTGGTCAAATCTGGAAGCAACTGTGGAAACACGACTCATCAGAACACACTGAACACACAGACACACACACACAGTGTATTCCCCCCACCCGGTGACACTCCAAGTAACAGACTGGTTTCAACTCACATCCAGAGTGGGTTCTGAAACCTCTGCAGACCCAGCGAGACCAAAGGAGCCATCACCCTGAAGATGAGGGGTCTGGTTGCTGCGCTGCACCATCTGGTTGGTGCTCCCATGATGGGTGTTACCATGAAGACCCTGTGACTGTTGCTGAGAGAGGGTAGCACCGTGGGAGGCAGAGTCCACATGTCCTGATATCTGGAGAGGAGGATTAAAAAAGGGAGGAGTCCCATCTGACACTGAGAGCATGAAGGTGATGTAGCTCCGCCCACAGTTTCAGGTGGCGATGTTCTGCTGCTGCGCTAGTGACCAATCTGCACCGACACACAACCAAATAAACATGTGTTACCTGTCCAGCCAGGGAGTGAGGAGGAAGCTTGTCAGGGGTTAGGAGTGCACTGGAGAGCTCAGACTGGTAAGACAGGGGGGGGGGGCCAGGGGAAGAGAAGTCTCGTCCAACTCCTGGAGTCCCAGGACCAGTGAAGTCTGAGAAACCAGTAGACTGACTGTGATAGGACGGAGCTGAGGGCACAGACAAACAGATTAATGGATTCACCGTCCTTTATGGATCAGACTGTGACTGATGGCTGACGGATCTGGTCGATCACCTGTTCCAGAGTATTCTTGCGTGTTGTTGCTGTTGCTGCCCCCCCCTGATGGCAGGGAAGAGAATGGCATCGGGGATGAGGAGGAAGACGAAGGGGTGGGGCCAAGCGAGGCTATCATCTCCATGACACTGGGAAGGACCATGTGACTGGGACTGAGTGTCCGGCAGCGCTTCAGGACGGGACCATCAGACTCCTCTTTGATATGGAGGTCCGGTTTTACAGGAACTGGTTTCCAGCTGCAGACTGGGTCAATGGTGATCTCCTCATACTCTGAACTGAGAAGGAGATCACAGTTTTGAAGAGGCTGGCTAATTTTGCTGATAACAGTTCAGCTCAACCAAGGCTTGCTGTTGTTTAATAGGCTAATGTCTGTTAGCCAGTCAGAGAAGTTTGTGTGTTGATTTGAACTTGGTGTTCTGCAGAATATGTTTCTTACTTCTGAACATAGATGAGGATTCCCAACATGTACTGGTCAACCTCCAGACCTTCCAGAAGAGCCGTTTTACTGCACACAGGACACACAGGTTACAGACACACCCAAGCATGGTTGGGTGTTGATAATGCTCGTTTCATACTTGCACACGGGACATCTCCATGTTCCTCTCTCACAGTTGAGCTGCAGGTATGACTCCAGATCAAAACACTGTCGACAAATTCATCACACTCTTCTTCAGTAAACCCGATACAAGCATGATCTGCTACTGTGACGTCACAGGCGGTGGAGCTCTGTGATTGGCTGCTGTCCTGACCTGGATGTGTCTGCAGTCATGACCTCTGGCAGGCAGCTGGATGCGGCGGAAGGTGATTGGACACTTTAAAGACACTCTGATGGCAGTCTGCTCCACACCATCCTCGCCGTTCAGTCCAGGGGTTCCAGGAATGGAACCACTGCTGAAGTTCCTCTTGACTGAACCGACGGAAAAAACAACCAGTTACTTCCTGTTCCAGGAACTGTAGACAGACACCTGTACAGGAGCAAACTGAGCCTAGAACCATCTACCGTAATTTCCGGACTATAGAGCGCACCTGATTATAAACCGCATAATCAAATTTTAGAAAGAAAATCAATTTTGTACTTACACAAGCCACACCGGATTTTAAGCCGCAGGTATCCCAAGTAGTATATGAAAAATTAGATCGAAAACATTCAGTACGGTAGATGTTTTTATTACCGTAAGAGACGAGTCACTGACGAGTGACAGACAGGTAAGAAACAACAGCCACTCTTTTCACTAGTATGTTTATACAGAGACCTTAAATCCAAATTTTATCACGTCGGGATTTTTTAACCTTTCTTTTAATTTAATCCGTTTAGCAACATAAATTTATTGTACCGGTAAATGCTTTTTTTTCTAACGGTGTCTGTAATGCAGCTACCTTGAAATATACATTTGTATCAGCTACACACAAATGTTGTTTATGCTTTTTTACTCAAACAATGAACAATCTAAAACTCCCCGATGGCCCACCTCTAAAATCACCGCGGCCCCCTG
The DNA here is from genome assembly GCF_901000725.2 of Takifugu rubripes. Lineage (NCBI taxonomy): Eukaryota > Metazoa > Chordata > Actinopteri > Tetraodontiformes > Tetraodontidae > Takifugu > Takifugu rubripes. Next base: position 6,436,890 of record NC_042305.1, read on the forward strand.
CTCTCTGTGTGTTGACCCAGTCTTCCAGAATGTTTTCAAGCTCGGTCCACCTGCGATGTTTACGTCTAAGAGCTTTTGTTGTCTTTTTGCTTTCGATCAGTTCTTCAGGCAGGCGTCTCAACCTTTTCCCCATTGATTATCGTAATGTATGCCAAGATTACGCGCGCCAGCTTGATTTCCTTCTTCAACCACCAGAGTGATCGCTTTTAACTTAAAAGTCGCATCATATGCTTTTCTTCTAGTATTTTCCTTGTTGATGAGGGTTAGTAAAAATGACTGATTCACAATAGTTGTGATAGTGCGCCACGAAAAAAAACATAAATAAGCCGCACTGTAGAATAAGCCGCAATGTTTAAAGTGTAGGAAAAAAGTAGCGGCTTATAGTCTGGAAATTACGGTACATCTGTTCTTTGAGATTCATTACTTTCATTCTTTTCTGACAGTTTTATCATTTGAAGAAACACAACACAAATTTTGGCAAAAAAAAAAAAAAAAAAAAAATCAAAGATGTCTGAGGGTCAGAGGTCAGGTCAGAGGTCACTGAAAGATAAAGGATGAAAGGAAGTTTTCTTACTTTTGGTGACGCAGTGTTCTGCAGGCAGCAGCCTCTTCTTCATCAGACCCTGTAGCACCGAACGGACAGACGGACGATGGACAAGCTGCATGACGAACAGGTGAGACTGGACATGAACAGGATAGAGTCCAGGTTAGGGAATGTACTAAAACTCTGACAGTCCTCACAAAGGTAGAAGAACAAGGATGTGTGTACCACTCACACAACAACAGGCAGTCACAGTGATCTGGATGGTGTTCCTGCCCGGCTGACACACTTGTTTCAGGTACAAAGGCTTGTGGGAGGTTTTGTTGTCTCCTCTCTCAATCGTGAGAGGAGTCGCGTTGACACTCACCTGAGGAAGAGGAAGGAAAGCAGGAGGAGGAGAAAGAAGAGGATGAGCAAGAGGTGGAGAAAAGAGAGGAGAAAAGGAAGAGGAAGACGAGAAAGAGGAAGAGGAAGAGGATGGTAAAGACCAAAATACATAAAAACAAAGATCAGAGTGTTGAAGGTCAGACCTGGACAGAGGCCGGCCAGTTGGTGTTCATCTGCCGATCCTCATGGTGGTAACACTTAAACTGGAGCTCCAGGTCTGGTCTGCAATACACACACACCCACACGCAGATACAAACACACACACAGATACAAAAACACACACAGGGTCAGTTTATTAATTGAGTCCTGAAATGTTTGATTTAGAATTAAACAGTTAAAAGAGTTTTGAAAAATGACCATTAGCTTAAACCCATTTGGTTTAAAACCATTTCATTTTGTCTACCAAGGTTCAGGAACCATAGCGGATTCTGCCATTTTGTGTGTGTGAGTGCGTGAGTGTGTGCGTTCACCTCATGATGAGTGTTTTGTAGACAGAGTCTCGCAGCTGGAAGACATGGTTACTGACGGCCAGGTTGTGCTCTAGCCTAAAGGGCTCCAGCACGACGCCGTCTCGCACCGGGAACGTCAGCCGCAGGTCGTCACTAGGGTTACCTGTAGGACCACAGGACATGAGTGTGTGTGAAACTATGGGCTGATTACAGATGTTCTGCTGTTGTGCACACCTGACCGTTCACACACATTCACATTAGAGATGATCGCTAGCAATAGGGTGATCCTGAACATCTGCACCCAATCATTGTACCTGTAGGAGGAGGGGGCAGGGCCGCCATATTGGGTTTGATGTCCGACAGGAACGAAGACGGAGCTGGTTTCATGTCACTGCTGCCAGGTGACACGTAGGGTGGAGCCATGGAGCTACCTGGGGTAATGGGAGGGGTCGGGTTTCCAGGAACTGGAGAAGAAGGGTAACCTGGCAACCCTCGACCATGCTGAGGGGGGGAAGAGAAACAGAGAGCGAAAGTTTTCATGTTTAGTTGGTAATTTAAGTTCAGTTTGAACATTTACATTGTAGTTGAGGAAACTCACCCCAGAAGGCTGATTGAAGGTGTTGTACATGCCACCAGCACCCCCTGTTGCCAGTGCATTTAAACCCCCTCCCTGACTGCTAAAGTGGTCCTGCTGGACAGACAGAAACATGTTTATCTCTCTCTCCCACACTCACATACACAGACTAAGTTTTACCTTGTAGTATTGAGAGTTGGGGGGTCCGGCGGGGGGGTACTGCTGTAGTGGCATCTTTGGGCCCTGATAAGAGGGGGAGGAACCAGATCGATGTGGGGCTGGACCACTGTGACCTAGAGATGCACACAAGGTTCAGCACCTTCCCAATGACACCAGGTTCTGGGAACAGTTTCATCATCCTCATGTTTTCATGCCAGACCTGGGTGGTACTGCATACTGGGGCCAGAATACGGCCCGGGCCCTGCATGACTGCCACCTGCCGAACCAGGCATGGAGCCACCAGCCATTAGGTTGACGCTGGAGCTGACAGGGACACCGTACTGCTGAGACATTCCAGGAAAAGCCTGAGGAGACGGTGAGGAAGAAAACCTTTGGTTCTGCATGATTCTAAACACACTGAAACTGAACCTGACTGGATCTGAACTTACAGGTTCTGACTCACCTCAGAGCTGTATGGGCGTTTTAGGCCCTGTGGGGGCCTGAGGTGGCCCTGCTGAGGTCCTGGCCCATACTGAGGGACCCTCTGAGGTCCAACTCCTGGCCCATACATGGGCCCCATGGAAGCTGGTCCCCTGGTGGGTCCAGGCCCAGGTCCCATACCTCCGGGGGGAGCACGGGGGCCAGAATGGGCCATAAACTGGTTGTTATAAGCAGGACCTCCCATCTGACACATGCACACGCATTAGGTTCTTTCATCACGATCATGTAAAACTGGACAAACTTATCAGAAGTAAATTTCAAGAGGAAAAAAAAAATCTGGATTAGCTGCTCACCTGCCCGTAACTCAGTTCCTGATTCTGTTTCTCCTGGATAGCAGCCACAGTTGCCGTGGCAGTTGCCGTAGCCGTAGCAGCAGCCGCTGCAACAGCAGCTGCGGCAGCCTGTGTGAAGTCAGCTGACCCTCTGGAACCTCCAGGGTTGGAGGGGTAACTGAGAGCATATGAACAAGTGTCAGAAAAGAGATGCTGATATTCTAGTCACAAGAATGTTTTTCAAATGAAAAGTGTCAAATTTACAGTTATTTTTTAAAACTTAAAGCTCAGATTTAAAACCAACTGAAGTCTGGATGTGGGAACACGTGTATGGGACCATCTGTGTGGGACCACCTGTAACTGACCACCAAATCTGGCAGGTTTCAGCCAATCAGAACCTCACTGATGGTGGCACCATGATGTCTCTGGTTGGTTATAAGCTGGGCAATAATAAAACTTGAAACTTCACTGTTTCAATCATTGTTGGTATAAAAGCATATGAAGATGAGCACCCACCTTCCTGTGTAACCCCCCGGGCCTCCAGCATAGCCACCACTCGTCCGGTTGTACATTCCCTGGTTCACGTAGCCTTTGCTGGGCTCTCCAAAGCCCTGCTGAGCAATGTAACCTCCAGGTGGTCCCCCTGCCATGCCAGGTCCGCCAGGACCCTGCATCATGGGCCCTCCACCTGCAGTGGCTCCTGGACCCATAACCCCCCCACCCAGTCCCTGCAGGACAGAGACAAATACATAACACGTCATCTGTTATGTTCAAATCCTCCCTAAACATTCACAACTTCTCTGATGGTGATGTCATACCTGGCTGGCAGAGGGATTGGTCACGCCCCAAACGGTAGTAACCACAGAGAGGGATCCTGCAGGCTGATTGGTGGGCTGCTGCCAGCTCGAGGGGTCATAGGGGTATGACCCATCACTGCACACAGACATAAGCTGGTTGTGAAACCCCTCCCTGTTCCCTAAATAGTGCACTAAGTAGGGAGGACCATTTTGTAGGGGCGTCTGAATGTTAAGTGAGGATCACTATAGTCTCAGTATGCACAATGTATCCCACAATTCACTGTAAAATCTAGCCAAGGAAAATACCCCATCATCCTTTATGGTGGCATGTGATACGTTTGACATGATTCTTTACTGTGTGAGTGTGTGTTACTGTGCACCTGTGTGAGTGTGAGTGTGCACCTGTGTGGGTTATTGGCCAGACCCGCCTTCATCTGGTTGAGAGGGTTCATAATGGGAGCCGCTGATTGGCTGGGATCCACTCAGACAGACAGACAGACTCCTGCCAGACAGTCAAACATTTCTGTCAGCGTAGAACTTCATTTCCCATACCCCACTTCTGTCCTCCACATCACTGGTGCATAATTAAAGAAATAAAGTGTGCAGCTGTGTGTGAGTTTAGGATGTCACAAACTCCTAGTCAACCGATGAATCTCATGGAACCTAAAATCTTACATTATATATGTGTTATCTAGGATAATGTTATCTGGCATAACATTTGTGTCTGACTGGAGGATACAGTTCAGGTCTCTTCATCCAGTTTGTGCATCACATCTGCCTCTGAACCGTCGGTACCAACAGCCGATCCCTCCTGTTGTATCTTAACCCTGTTGTGCAGGACCGACTGTTGTCTGGTTCCTCCTTCATGTCACACACCAGTGTTTTACTGTGCTCCTTATGGTCACAGTCAAATGGACCATTATCCTGCACGTTCTATACATTTGATTAAATTATTCAAAGTGCACCAACAATTTCAACAATCATGGGGGTTGGAGACTAAAAGAGAAGTGTAAAACTCATTTGTCAGGAGTTAGTTTTTTCCCCCCCATGAAATCAAATCTGAACAGATCAGTCCCACCAGTGACTGACTGGTTACACACTTGATCACATCTTGTGAAGATGACCCAGTAAAGCTGGCACGTTTATGGAATGGACAGACGGACAGAGGCAGCGGGACCGGTGAGGAAGTCCAGCCGAAGCTCAGAAAGGTTTAAACCAGACCTGCTGACATGATGTTACCGTTGAAATGGATCCGAGAGCCAGTTTAATCAACTCTGGTGCTACCAGGCCACTGCTAATCTGCTTAACTAACTCCTCTCACCAGCGTGCACGTCAAACAAGCATTCGCACTGGACCTAAATTAGGACCCATTTATGGAAAATACATGTAAAGAATGGAGTCAGCTGCTCCGAAACATCGTCCAAACACTGGAAAAGAGGCAAAAACCTCACACAGTATGAAAGAGTCGGGGGACATTTTGAGCCTCCTCGGTGCAGCAGTCTTAGCTAAGGCTAATAGGCTAATGAGCGGCGGTTAGGAAAAGCAGTTATTCCTGCTGTAGCACCTCTGTTAGCTTAGCATGGTAGAAGACAGCTGCCAATATCAGTCGACTATGCACCAATGTCGCAACAACAAAAACACTAAGGAATTTATCCGCTTGATGCGCCCAGTTGGCTTTGACGTCAAACAGCTAACAGCTAACCCAGCAGACTATGACAATGGGATGCTACCAGGCTAACAGTTAGCCAAATCTCGCTCCTTCCTCAAAAACAAAGTGCTCAGTAAAACGTGGAACCATTTTCTGATTAAACGTTTGATTTCAAACAGAGAAAAACGTGCAAAATGAAATGTGTTTTTATCTGCTAACCCACCTCCTCGACGTCCACGGTGCCAGGGCACCGCTCCAGGTCTCGGCAGACAGAGGGTCCTCTGGGCCTCCAGGACAGTCAGCGGGACGGAGGTGGTGACTACTGCGAGGCCCAGATACAACCTGTCCCGGGAAGAGAAAATCCACACAGGCCGACCAAAAGCTCCGGTACCCTGGTTTTAGCTCCAGCCGGTTAGCCGTCCCTGCTGTACGGCCACTGCTTCTGGTTACCCGACCTGAGGAGCCAACACCATCCCCCGCAGCTCTAACGCGAATCAGCCCCAATAAATTAGGCGGATGGAGCTGGAGAGGCTGACGGGAAACAAGCGTGTTTCTACCATAAACTGCGTCCAATCTACGGTTACGTCTGGCGGAGAGAACAGGCAGGTCGAGAGACACCTACACACTGACAGGGAGGGGGAGAGAGGGAGGAGGGGGTAGACCAACAAGCACACATTCCTGCATGTACCTCGGTTTAAACATCAGCACCATAGGGGAAAAGGGGCACTGCCAGTAAATGTATATTTAGCATAATTTTGTCTAATGCGGTTTCATCTTGATCAGGTAATTCCTGGTAAACGCGGTTGCTAGCTTGCCAAGTGTCTCTATACACCAGAATTTATATTACAGACTCACTTTTGATTGAACCAAAGCAGTCTGAGCCAGGTTAGCAGAGTTTTGGAAATCAACAGATGTCAGAAATCTTTGCATGACTATCAAATCCTTCTGTTCTTACCTCCACCAAGGTCACATGACCACTGGCGTATGTGACCAAAATGTGAACGAATTGAAAAGAAAATTTCAGGAAGAGCAGATTCCATTTGGTTGATGTTCTGTATCCGTGACTCCTGTCTGTATTTCCATTGTACCACGGCTATCAATCACGTTTCCAAGTTTTATTTTTAACAGTGGCGCGTTCCTAATCTTTTTGAGGTGAAATCTGATCTGAAAACTGTTCTGTCAGTAAACAGAAACATTCAACTCTTCCAGAATATACGAGTCTTTATTGAAGCAAATGAATGGAAAGAATGTCTATGAAAATAAATAAATGGTTTCTGTCTCACAAGCACAGGAAGCCGCCAAAGTCTTCATTCAGCTGCCAACAAAACCATTAACACACCACGTCCAACCAGTTTGGCACAAGATCAACAGTGAGAAAGAAAGAAATGGAAGCATTCAGCAGCACATTTTTCTTTCTGAAACATCTGTGTGCAACCTCAGCGTTGTCATGGCGACAAAGTCCTCATAGTAGATCACACCTGAAAAAAAAACACCTTTATTCTGCTGATGTCACAGCTCACTTTCCCAAAGAGCAGAGCAAATGTAGCTAGCATGGCTAAACTCGGTAGGGGTGGAGATGATAGTGATGCAGGGTTAACAGCTGCTCTGTGTGTGTGTATGTGTTCTTTAGGATCCTCCCACTAAAACTCACTTCACCTTTGAAGTTTTTACTAGGCTCTAAATTTGTGAAGGATTTAGTGAGCAGCTCAGTGCTGCCACCGAGCGTTCAGACAGAAAAATGCAGCAGAGGTCCCTCAGACCAGAAACATCTGCTGGTACTCAATGATTCCTGACGGATCTGATGTGTGTGGCGCCGAGGCGACAACACACGTCCAGGAGGCTGCAGACAGATCTTCTGACCAAAACGTGAGAGAAGTCACAAATGTGTGGTGAATAGACTTTAAAGCACACAACAGCAGTTCTTCGTATGACAACACCAACATCTGCTTTAATGTTCAGATAGTTTTGAGTTTCAGCTGATGTCAGAAGCATCTCAAGTCCTGGTTGTCTGCAGCTCCACCCACATATTTAGACGCTGATAAAGTAGAACTTATGTAGCATTTACCCTGTGTGTGTGTGTGTGTGTGTGTGTGTGCGTGTGTGTGTGTGTGTGTTTGGGGGAGGCATTGATCAGGGAGGAGTAGGGTCATGGTTCATAGATGGGATTGTGCTTAAGTTCACTGCTGATCTTTAAAAGCGTCAAGTCCAAAGGCGGTATCACAGAAGCGTCGCAGCTCCATCAGATGAGTGTTCTTGTTTCCTGTGGCTGGAGCGGCTGCAGGATCTCTGCCAGCATACCTGTAGCAGACAGGTCAGAGATCAGGGGAGCTGGCAGGAAGGCTTATGCTCACCGAGGTAACCAGGAGAACAGTACCAGACAGGTTTGGCTCTCTGGATCGTGGTCCTGATGCGAGGCTTGACGTAGTCATAGTAACCTTGGTTCTTGTGCTCTTCCTGACACCACACCAGGTCTGCTTTGGGGAAGCGGTCCACCTCCGCCTTCACCTGGTCAAATGGGAACGGAGATAACTGGAAGAGGAGGGAGAGAGAGAAGGAGGGGGGAGAAAGGGAGGGAGGACAGTGAGGATGGCATTAAAACATTTTCTTGTGCAGATTTCTTTCTCTTGACACCTTCTCTTCTTCTCTCCCCTCTTTAACCACCTCCTCCTACCCTCCCCTCTGGATCCATCTACAGGTATCAGCGAACCCATAGCTGTGCACTGACCTGCCAACTTCTGACCTGCCCAGTTTTAGCGTTGATTCAATGTAATTAATGAATTTCCCTGATCTATGCCTATTCTCTCATCTACCTGTCCCCCTCCCCCATCTCCTCCTCCTTCACCCATCTGTCCATCAGGAGGGTCCACCCATATGAGCCTAGTCCTGGTCAAGGGTTCTTCACTGCTGCTTGATGGGGCTTCCTGGGTTTCTGTAAAGCACCTAGAGACAATCTTGACTCTGTGTGTGTGTGTGTATACCTGCTCAATGCGAGAGATGGCAACACTTGCATCCATCCCTCTAGTCTTCCTCTCTTTTATCAGTTCATAGAAAACCTTGCCAGTACAGAAGATGAGCCGCTTCACCTCCTCTGGATGTTGTGCAGCTGTACCATCCTCTGGAATCAGCCTCTGGAAGTGAGTTCCTGCAGAGAGCAAGACACTTTACTTCTTCCTTAAACACACCTAGGACAAATGGTGTGAGGGGGCATCAGGACCAAGTACCAGGCAGCATGTCGTCAAAGCTGGAGCGAGCTTCAGGGTGACGCAGTAGCGACTTGGGTGTGAAGATGATTAACTACAGGCACAAAGAGGAGTTTATCAGGATGGCCACAAACAACACACAAGTGTGAGTGAGTGTGTGTGATGTGCCACTCACAGGCTTCCTGAAAGGGAGTAGAATCTGTCGTCGGAGAACATGAAAATAATTTGCAGGATTCGAACAATTGACAACGATCCAGTTACAGTCATACAACTGACGGACTGTAAAATCATCTGAGATCACCTGAGAGAAAGACAGACAGGAAGAGGGGGGGGGGGGGAGAGAGGGAGTTTGTAAAAAGTCACAGTTCTATTTCTACATGTTCCAATGAGCACTTCCAAATGGATAATGGGAGTGAAACAGTAATGATACGTGGAAGTAACTGTAGAAAAATTGCTGCCATGAAAGGATGTGTTCACTGACTTTGATAGTGCAAGTGTCAGTGAGCAGTTCTGGGCTCAGAACTGTCGTCAGTCACTTAGGTGACCTCCCTCAATATGCTGCTGCTGAAGGCCTCCTAAAGGACCTGCTCCCCGACCTGGATGTCAGCGTGACGTGGACCTGTGATGTCACAATATCTAACCGTGACATCATCATCATCCTCCTGCACCAGAACCACCAGCACCAGCACCAGCACGTGGTCCAACAATACGTCTGAGGTTCTGAGTCTGTTTCCTCTGGCTGGTACTTGGAGTCCTTTAATGTCCTTCAAGGACCGGACCGTCACTCAGAGCATTTACGTGCACAGTTTAATCCAGCCATACTCAGAAATCAACTGTGGTGTCTTGATGGGGACGTCTCGCTTTACTCCTCAACAACACTAGGTGACCATATGCACCTTTCCAGCAGGTCACTAGGGCCCCTTTCTGGCCCAGCTATTACATCCCATCAAAACCAACTGGAGTCATGAGTCACAGCAGCATCTCGCCCAACAGGACGATGGAGAAGGGTGAAGTGTCACGAATGATCAAATGCTAAAAATGCTGGAGCACATCGAGGTCCCATCACATAATCTGGGTGTGTCAGTCAGACACGCCCATGTCAGTCAGACTAATGCCTTTATGTTCATTTCAGTTGTCCAGTTAGAGTCAGATCGAGACACTAATTTTTTTCTATCAAGTGTAAATATGGTGAGTGTCTCAGCCCCAGATGGATGTCCTGGTGCTGGGTTGTGCCCCTCCCCCCCGGTGTGATGTCACACGGTGGTCGCCTCAAACTGGTTCACAGCTGAACAGGCTGAGATTCTGGATGTGTGAGGTCTCCTCACATTTCCAGCAGTCTTGGATTAATGCACTGGAGTGTGTGTGACTGTGTTACCGGCATAACATCAGGATCATCATTGCACATCTGGAGGAAGCGTTCTGGACGGGCTGAAGAGTGTTCTGGACCCTGTAGACAGTTTAGAAAACAAGTGTCTGAGTGTCTGACCACTCCTGCCGTCATGTGACTGCTAGTGCCACTCACCATGCCTTCCATGCCATGTGGCAGCAGCAGCACGATGCCATTTTGCCGGACCCACTTGGCCTGACCAGGACAGATGAACTGGTCGATGATGCACTGGGCTGTGTTGTGGAAGTCTCCAAACTGAGCCTCCCACAGAATGAGAGCGTTTGGACTTGCCATTGCAAACCCCAGCTCGAAACCTGTGGGTGAGAAGGTTTTCTTGTTATTCTGAGCATCGGAGCGCTGCTGAAGATCAGGATGAGGGTGAAACTGACCCAGGACGCCGTACTCTGAGAGGGAGCTGTTGCAGACAGTGTAGGGGGCCTGGTCAGGAGCCAGGTGGTTCATGGGAATACAGATCCTCTTGTCCACATTCTGGTCATGGAGAACATGATGTCGGTGGCTGAGAGGGGACAATGTCATCAAAGTGAAACTCTGGAATGTGAAGGTGCTGATGAAGACCAAACTTGGAAACAAACGCAGCCTCGGAGGCCCGATAGCTTACCTGAAGGTTCCTCGCTCCACGTCCTGGCCTGACAGTCTGATATGGGTTCCTTCCTTCAACAGTGAACCAAAGGCCATGTACTCCCCCAAAGCCCAGTCCACTACCCGATTCCGGACCATCTCTGCTCGAGCTTTCAGGATGCGACTCAAGCCTGAAACATCATTAGCACTGTGTAACCATCTGTCTGGTAAAATGTTTGAAATGATGAATTTATAAAGCTTTAAACTAAAAACACATTTCACTGATTATCTACAGTCAAGTCTTTGACATCTTACTTTAAAAATACCTGCCCTTTAAATTCAAGATGAAACTGTGAAGTCAAAAGTCTTTTTTAATCACTGACGGAAGTTCAAAACCAGAATTTCTACACCAATAAAATCTAAACGGGAATGAACGCAACAACCTCAACAGAGTACAACTCCCTGATCCACTCTGCTGAGGTCAGTGGGGGTTCAGACCTCCATGGATGGTGAAGTCCTCCACAGGGACAGAGGAGGCCACTTGTCCAATGTGGGTCAGGTTCTCTTCAGTTAGGCCGGTTGAAGGGCAGCTCATGGACTTTGGTTGACCCTCCAGTGTGAAGAAACCTGAAGAAGACAACAGGTTCCCTCTCAGGAAGCACTACGGCAAAACTGACAGGCTGACGACCTGGAGGGGAAGATTTATCACCAACACGTGTAGCTGTGTTCCTCACCAGGCCAGGGGGAGTCCAGCCAGTGCTTTATGTGGAGGATCTTCTCATCTTTGGAACGAGCATATGCTTCTTCACAGATCTTGTCATATTTGGCAATTTCCTCCTGAGTACAGACCCGAAACAGCATGCTTAGTCTTGAGTCTTTTTTCATGATTCTACGACTGTTTAAACACCTCAAGGATCCTCAAGATCAGTTAGACCTCAACAAATATGAAAAAAGAACATTTAGAGACTGAAATTCTAAAGTCACAAAGACAGAGTGAGAAGAAAGCCAACCACAGTCCTCACTCATTTGCTGAGCAGATTTCTGCTTAAATCCTTCCTGACAGTGACAAAAGGATGCAAAGCAGGCAGAGATACTTGCTCCAAACCTTCTGTCTTCTATTAGGAGCAGCAGCAGTCAAAGCCACTGCTGGCAAAGAGCATGCTGGGAAATGCTGTCTTCATACTCATACCTCATACTCCTGCCTGCTGACTGCACCCTCTGCGATCAACTTCTCTGCATACTTCTGTAGGACAGGCTTCTGCTTCTTGATCTGTTTATACATGAGCGGCTGTGTGAACATGGGTTCATCCATCTCGTTATGACCCATCCGACGATAACACACCTGTGGGCACACGTTAACCATCAGCTCAGAACCTCCACAACCAATGTGTCATACAGGAGCTCACTCACAAGGTCCACCACCACATCTTTGTGGAATGTGTTTCTCCACTCTGCTGCCACTTTGCACACATAGATGACAGCCTCGGGATCATCAGCATTCACGTGGAAAATGGGAGCATTGACAACTCGAGCAACATCTGTGGGATACGGAGACGAACGTGCGACGCGAGGGTCTGTGGTGAAGCCGATCTGAAAGACAGAGGTAGGAGGGGTCGCAGCTCCGCCCTGACTCTGACACCGCCAGCACATATGTCAGTTACCTGGTTATTGACCACCACGTGCACAGTACCGTGGGTGGTGTAGGAGGGCAGGTCAGACAGATGGAAGGTTTCGTAGACTATACCCTGTCCTGCAAAGGCGGCATCACCGTGAAGAAGGATGGACATCACCTGAACACACAACCACCGTTCCATGAACATCAAGCAGGTGTGTAGGAGGACAGTTTCTCTCCACTTCTCACCCGTTTGCCGTCATTGTCTCCACAATAGAACTGCTCGGCCTTGGTCTTCCCCTGCACCACAGGGTCTGCAGCCTCCAGGTGGGAGGGGTTGGCCACCAGAGACAGAGTGATATTGCGGTCGGTCACGCGGTTGATGCGCCGATGGTACATCCCCAGGTGGTACTTGACATCTCCAGAACCCTGAGAATAGAACAAGAACAATTTTACTTTTTGTGGTAAAAGGACTACACGCAGATGTTTTCAGACTCATGTTTGGTACTCTAAAATACTCTCTCATCAGTCTACACTCAAAATCCCAGAATAACAACAGACCTCACAGCTGAATTTTAGGCGTCAGAGTTTTCTACAGCCTGACTAAAGTCCACCTGATACGATGAGAGTAAAAACAGGCAGTTCTTGCTGTGCAGCTGAGATTATCTGGGATCTTTCCGAATGTTCCACTGTGTTTCTCGATCCATTTCGGTATCTGCTGCTGATGAGCCTCCATGTGTGCCATCACTCCTACAGCACGATTGATGTGCAAAAGCTCACCGGATTTAAACAATATAGTTGTTAAAAGTCACTATGCAACCGTCCATGGTTTAAGCTGCCTGGCCCCACTGTGAAGAAGTCCTGTCTCTGGAGACAACAGTGGGAGGTCGTAAAAGGTCAAAGAAACACTAAAGGGACAGGCGCTGCACCCATAACAAGCATGTTCCAACCAATCCAATCAATTAGTGTTCCTTGTGTATTTATCCACCAATCAATTTGTGTGCCTTGTGTATTTATCCACACATACTGGGATGGAGTTACCTCATCAGCAGCTTCCAGTTTAGAGTCAAACTGGCAGAAAATCTGTTCCAGCTCTTTTCTGATCACGTTGGCTAGAACGTTCAAACGACCCCTAAAAGACAACAAACAGTGTGAAAGGGAGGAAAAGGGAGCGCGGCGTTTCAGACATGAAGAAGTGTATTACCTGTGAGGCATTCCCATGATGACATAATCCACCCCCTTCTCAGAGGATTTATCAATTATGGTCTTCAATGCTGGAATCAGAGACTCACAACCCTCCAGACCAAAGCGTTTCTCTGCAGACCATTTCTTCTGGAGGAACTCCTCAAACCTGCACATAGCAGATGTTGACACACATCCTCACCTCCTGACGGAGGTGCGGTCTGATGGTGTTTACCTGGTGGAACGGATCATCCGGGCCAGCAGTGTCCGTTTCTCCTCCAGAGTGAATTGCATGATTCCAGGAGTCTCAAACTTCTGCCGGATCCACTGGCATTGCTCCAGATCGTTGATGAACATGAATTCAACACCGATGTGCTGACAGTACGACATCTGACACACAAACACACTCAGGTACACAGCCTGGAGAAAGACACCTCCCAACTTTACAGGAAGCGTGTGTGTGTGTGTGTGTGTGTGTGTGTGTGTGTGTGTGTGACGAGAATGAAACATTTGCACACAGATGTGATGATGCAATCCAAGAGTGAACATAAAACTGAAGTTTAGATTTGATCTAAATAAGCAACTGAAGGATGTTAACCCCAGGTAATAAAGAGCACGGATTATTACCCATTTGGTATCTGGATGATGTGACAAGACGCGAAGAGTAGAAATAGTTGCTCTTTGAAGAAATTTAACACATTTTAATTTCCAGTGGGAAAAACGTTCATCTGTTGTGCTCATTGTGTTATTAGTGGTGAGCCAATGGACAGTAGGAGAAAGGGAGAAAGGAAGTGACCAGAGTCAAACCCATTCTATAAGAATTTTGGTTCCTCATTCCATCACCTGACGGAAAAAGTGCTAAAGTATTGGTTGAACAGCGGGACTCACCTCCAGTCGACGGATGATCTCTTTCAGCGGAAGGACGCTCTCTGAACCTCCAATGAAGGTGGTCGTGGGCAGCCGGAAGACCTTGTCCAGATCAGATTCATCAAGACCATAGAAGCCTATAAATTCCATGATGCACCACAGCAGAAGTGGACAGCAGAACAGGGACGTGGGAAGAAGAGATATAAAGGGTGAGGAATGTGACAAAAGGTTGAAGAATGAAGTTGGTAAAGACAAACAGATGGGAACATGACAGGAACACACATGTATGAGTAAAAGAAGAGCCAGAAGACATGCAGGCAGACGTGCAGGGACAAGAGGACAGAGAGAGAACAGTAGAGGTCCCATCAACATCACCAGTACTCTCAGGAACCTGTGAAACAGACATCACCCTGAGGTATGTAGACTGTGTCAGCGACAGCAGCATGAACACACACCTCCCGTCAGGAGATGCAGCTGAATTAGCCTAGAACCACTGGCAACATCTGACTAAAGCAGCTCCGACTGAACCCACCGACACATGTTTAACAGGTCAGTGATGAGCATGAAACACGTTCCAATGGGAACACTGGGGACAAACACAGAGCCCCAGTTTGTCCGAGCTGGAACTTCTTTTAATAGCTTCCAAGAGGATTTAAACACATCTCACATGTTCACTCAAATAGCCAACAAAGCAAATAATTTCTTTATTAAATTCTAAACCCAGAAACAATAATTTTACCTTCTAATTCCATAAAGCTTACATATACATAAGATAAAGATAATGATATACTAATAATATATTAAGATAAAAGACAGACTTTTGCATTTAAAATCCTGTCTGTCCATTTGGACCACAGAATTCCAACGTACTTCCTGGAATGTTGGTCTTTTCTGCAAGAGAAACCAATAGGTCTAAACTCAACTTATTCTGATTAGAAACCAATTTTGAAAATCTTTTTCTCTTAATTCTGCTGTCAGAAATCTGCTCCTCCAGAGGGGTTCTGAGGGTGTTAAATGATGCAATTGGCTTTTCTTTTTTTTTTTTTTGCTTTATTTTCTACTCTAGATGTCAAAAATATTGATTATCAGCTATAAAGTGTTAGCGGATGATATGTTTGGTTGCCTTCAGCTCCAGGACAAAACATGTTGACACTTTACTATGTGCTAGCATCATGGCAGCACGCTAAAATCAGCTAACAGCAGCCAGAGGAGACATTCAGGAACGTTTCTGTGAACGCTCAGAATGTTTCCATGTTCTACCTGCTTCTACATTTCATGTTGGTTCCATGTCTGACAATAATCATCCTTCCAGAGAAGAATGGTGGACAACAGACAAACCAGACTGTTTTTAGCTTCTTTACTGATGCATTCATCAGAACTGAACTTTAATCGTCCTTCATGACCCTTCGACCTTCTCATCCAGAAAGGAACTTCTGCTTCACACAAACAGTATGGAGGGTTTTGACTTTGTTGTTTAAGTATCAAACTGAGTAGAATTCAACAGAATTCCCGCTGACAGTGAACCAAATGAAATCAGATCTTCACCAGAACATCAGGATGTTATTCCTCACTCATCCTTAGTCTACTGTACCCACAACCACACACACAAACACACACATGGCTGCTTTCTCATACCTCCCACTGTGAGGAGTCCCAGCCTCTCCTTGCAAACAGCCACATCTGGGAGGGGGGGTCACGTACAGGGAGGAGCAAAGGAAGAGACACCCGGACACCGTTAATAACCAATGATGGGTGCAAAGCTGATGCCCACAGCCATTTCACAGCCCCACTACAGGTCTGCAATTACAGTGGAGCAACACCAGCAGCCCCAACATCTCCACCACCTCAGAAGAATCCAGAAATCCACAATATTTTTCACCTGTCAACTGGTGGAGAGGGAGCAGCACACAGCCCACAACTGAGCAGCCAGGACACACCTGAGCAGCCAGGACACACCTGAGCAGCACACAGCCCACACCTGAGCAGCCAGGACACACCTGAGCAGCCAGGACACACTTGAGCAGCACACAGCCCACACCTGAGCAGCCAGGACACACCTGAGCAGCCAGGACACACTTGAGCAGCACACAGCCCACACCTGAGCAACCAGGACATATCTGAGCAGCCAGGACACACCATTTACTCAGACAGGTCAGTATGAGGGACAAAAAGACAAACTTATACAAACTTAGTATGAGGGAGCCTGTTTTTTTCTTTTTTCAAAGTAGAGACATCGGCCACAATCGGCTGATGCTCTGTGTTTCGCCAAATAACAATAGAAGAGCGTGTCTTCACCTCACTCTTGATGTACAGGAGTTCCTGTTGGGGTGTGACGGCAGCCAAATGTGTCCCCAGGACGGCTATGTGTTTGCTGCTACATTATAAAGTATGATGGAAACTGAATGCTTCCACTTGTTATGTATTCTTAAGTTCAATAAAATTATAAAGTAAAAATCTTGCCAGTCTGAGTGTCTCTATGGCAACCAGCCGCCAAACATACAGTAGGATATTAAAGCCGAGTGTCTCAATTGAAGAGCAGCAGTGCAAAACCAACCAACAAGCTAACAGTGAAGCTACTCAAGCTAACAACACATTTTCTGAAGAAATCTTCAAAACAAGGCCCTTTTTTGTTGAAGATGGTGGAACTGGGATCTGACCCAGCAATGGTGTGAGGACTGAAACAGCTGAGCCTCGTCTATATTCTATCCCTATCAATCCAATTAGGAAGACCTCAGCTGTCCCAGGGAGAATATTTAGCTTCCACATTTGTTGAAGGCTAAAACCAGTTTTAAAAACATTAATGAGGAGAGTTGCCAGAAAAATAAAAAATGAACTAAAGTCTGTGATCAACAACTGTTGCTACTTTGGGTTTTATTTTCTATGAAGAAATTAAAAAATAACCTTTCTTCTCATGTTTTCATTCTGCTAACTTTCTTCTTTGCTCCAGTTTTGAAGGTACATTCAGATCCAGAAAACCCACCATCCATGACGTTCTCCTCCAGAAGAGAAACTTTTATTGGAGTGAGAACTTTGAAAATCCGTTTCCAGTCTACAAAAGTGTTCCCACAAATGGTTCCAGACAGATCCCAGTTACATCTGAGTGTGATGGCCAGAGAGACCAATAGGAGCCTGTAGCTGCTCACCCAGCTTGTCTGAGGAGGTTATAATGTCAGTCGGAACACACGAGTCCAGATCAGCATCCATGATGCCCAGAGGGTCCAACTGGGCCACCTGGTGCCCTCGGATCTACAAGAAGTGAGAACAGAACCGACCCAGGAAGAGGAGGAGGAGGAGGAGGAGGAGGAGGAAGCAGATGAGAGAAGAAAAAAGCAGGAAAGAAGATGCAGCAAACAGCCAAGACCAAGAGTGGGAATAAAGCAGGACACAGAAGCACACAAGAGTGAGGTGGAGGGAGGGAGAGAGAGGGGGGAGGGGGGAGGGGGGGTGGAGAAATGATGTTAACACACACTCAAACTGGTTCCTACTGCTGCTTCCTCACCAACATCCTGGAAGCCAGTATTAACTGGAGCATCATCAAAATTCACACAGCTGATTCCCAGAGGATCCAAACGAGCATTATGATGCCCCATCACCTGTTCACAAACGCACACAAGCATGGACACGCACACACGCGCGCGCACACACACACACACACGCACACGCACACACGCACACACACACACACTGAGTCAGTGACAAATAAGTGTTTTCCCTCCAGGGATTCACACTAGGAAGTGGTTCCCTCCCTGCGGACGTTTAACCCCAAAGTCCAGATTATTTGTGTGTGTGAGTGTGACTGTACCGCAATTACTCACAGCATGTTTCCTCAGCACAGGAAGCAGTGTTCTCGGTACAAGCACAGTCACATACGTAACATAGGAGCCGAAGTCATTACATATGAAACGCAATCTCGCGTGGTCAATAAATGTGAACGTTTGTTAGGGCGGTCTGTCCTGAAAAATGAACCTGAAGTAAAACATAGTCATTCAAATGTTTCCATGTTTTCAGGCTGCTGCAGCCACGTGAGCACTACTGTGTTATTGACGGTGTATGGCCGTGTGTACGTCATGCATCAGTGAGATAAAGGAGTTGGAGGTCAAAAGTTAAATGAATCGAGGATTCATTATGTCATCCTCCACTTTGAAAAAGATTACATTCTTTGGATTGTCCTGTGGACAATGTACAGATTTGTTTGAATGAATTGGTTGGACCCTAATTCTGTCTGCATGACAACAAGGGTGACTGTGGTGTTTAATATCGGTCTCAAGTGGCTGGACTCTCCTGATGTTTCTGTGAGATCACTTCCTGTCAAAGCGGCCAGTCAAAGAACTTCTCTTTCATGATTGATGTTGTCTCTACTTCTACTAGTTATAGAAGTAGTTATATTAGTTAGTAGCTATAGTACTAGTTCACACACTGACTTGTATGTACTGCATGAATAAAGTTGCAGTTGAGGAAATCAAAAATTTATTTTCTTTGTTTACCTGTAACTGAATTATAGGAAAGTTTTTTGTTTGCATCTCCATAGCAACAGTCTATTTTAGAACCTTGTCCATGTGTCTATTGGACATAGATCAAAGCTAAATGTTACCATGGAAACTTTCTATCAACATACTTGGAGTGTGAGTGTGTGTACCTGATAGGCCCTGATGAGAGACTGCACAGCCAGGTGGTCCTCCACCAGTTTCTCCACGTTGGGTTGAGCTCCCACCAGTGAGGAGAGCTGAGGAGCTGCAGATAGACCCAGAGGAGACTGGTAGGCGGCGCCGGGAGGAGCGCCGGCATTGGCGTTCCGGAAAAACACATCCCAGGACTGAAGGGGCAGGATGAGGTCGGTGTTGAAGAGGATGAGATGAAGAGACAGGAAAAAGGTTTATTCTTTGTCCAGTCTGTACTGGTCAGGTATTTATCCCATTAATTCTTGCCCTGTTAAGGCTTTAAATAAGCAATCTGTTTCCAGGTTACCATCAGGGAAAATGTGGACCTACTAGTGTCACACACTGACAAAGGTGGGGTGAGAAACAGAAAGACCTGTTTTCTATTAATCACCATTATCTGACTGGGATAATTGCTTTATTCTTCAGAAAACACTTTCATCATGCAGGAGCTTGAGATGTACCTTTTCAAACTGAACTCTTTATTTTTCTACAGCTCTGAAACAGTCAGCCAGGCTGCCACAACAAAACCAAACACCAACCTTGGCCTCAAAATTCAAACTCTACCATTGATTTCCACAGACAGAAGTACATGGTCAGCAGGAGCTCAGTCCAAACGCTGCCTTTGCTTGTGAGGTGTATACGCTCTGTAGATAGTAGCCAGTATACACAGGCTGTGACGTCAACACGTACACTGCCTCAGCGGGCGAGACACATCAGAACAAAAACGAGATATTGGGCTGAAACCCTTCTTACAGTTGGATCCAATGTGCAGTAAGGATGAGGATGTGGACTCGGCCGCAGTGCTGAAAGAGAGGCCAACTTGGGACGCCACGCCTGCGAAGGGAGTTGGAGGGACGTATTTGCATCTAGGAGCATTTTCTGCCACCGCTACTTCGTGCTGCATTTCTACTGGCTGCTTAGCTGCTGTCACACTGTGAGATGGTCACCATCAATTTCTGACTTCTGATTATATTTGCTCCCAAGACCTGGACGACCTGTCTGACGCTGAAGTAAGACCACAGTTTTAGAGACACGAATAAAGATTTCTCTACTTTTCTGCCGCAGTGGTCATCTCTAAGAAAGACCAAAATGGGTAAGAACCATGACAGAATTCTTCAGGTCTGAAGACTGAAACGTCTGAATGGGTCATGCAGCTGAGCTGAGCTCCAAGCTCTCTGCTTCTATTGGCCAGTAACAGGAAGCTATTAGTTCACCACAATCCTCCAACACCTTTCAGATACACTTGTGATGTCACCACACCAATATTTGACACAAAAATGAAACTTGACAACAGACAGTGAACATGTATGAACACCAATGTATTCAGCTTGACAAAACCAAGTTAAGGTCTGTGTTCATTCGCTGTAACAAGAAAATGGCGGCAAAAGACACACAGATGCCAAATATGGTGAATTCATGAATTCAGCAAATCAAAGCAGGAAGAGGTCAAATCTTCACAATGAAACACCTGAAAATACCATACATTAATGTCATGAATGGATAGAGCCTCTTTAGTGTTTTACACTTATCAACCAAAACATGAGCCTTGCTGTCTTCAGAGGAGTGTCCCTCATCTTTTAGGGCTGGATGGAGGCTGAATCCTGTCCTGGAGAATTGTCTCTCCTCTATTTGACCATTTTAAAGTGTGTTGTTGAAAGCTCAAGTCTTCTTCCCTCCTGTCTAATTCATACCCCACCACTGAGACAGGCAACCACACCGGCGTACATGGTAGCTGCTGTTGGCTGCTGTTTATCAGTCAGGCGGGGGGGGGGGTTAGGTGACCTGCAAACATTTTCTTCCTTTTCATTAATTTATCAGATGTATTTATGGGTTAAAGGTTTTAAATGGGTTAAAGGGCTGATTTAATTTTCCCCCAAATCGGCCGATATATTACGGGTCCAATATTTATGGTGCAGGAGATTGACCAACAACAGTTTGAAGCAGCATAGGTTCAGTAAAGAGCCACCTTGAGACTCAGGAATCAGAACAGTTCCTGTGGTTGATCTTTACCACCCTACACACCACCTCCTTTACATACTGATGTACATCTCATGTAACATGTGACGCTCTGGTGTTCAGCCTTACCTGAACGCTGACTCATGCCATGCCCTTTATAGCTGTGTCAACCTTTATATTGTGAGGATCTGTTCACCTGTTTCTGACAAGTTAAACATTCTGCTTACTGAAGACTGTTCTAAAGAACCATGGTTCTAGTTGTCTGCTTCTCAGTGACCTCAGGAAACAAGAGCCACAACTTCAAGGTCACATATCTTGATTTCAGAAAAAGACTACTTCTGTGGTTGATGGTTTGAGATAAACTGAGTCTGTTCACTCACCCGACGGATGATGGGAACGGTTTCTGTTATTCTATTCTGGCTGGTCATTTACGATAGGAACTTTAGTAGTCAAACTCCACGGCTGAAAGATCTATTTCAGGGTGTCGTCACATTGCACAGTCAAGTCATGTGACCACTGCTATTATTAACCTGTCGGTCCTTTAGTTCAAATATAAGCGGCCACTGTCGCTCGTATGGAGAGAAGGAAACTGAGTTTTAAACTAAAGACGGATGTGAAATACTGTAACACTGGTCATGGTGATGTGGGAGCTGTCTTCTCTGCAGTTTAAATATCCATGATTATACAACCGAGTTTTCAAGTCACATGACCTGCAGGTGAATGATCTGAATCTGAATTAGCTGCCCATCACTTTGATGATTGTCAACTGTAAGGACTCGGTCATTCTGAGCATCTCATCTGAGCATTTTTTTTCTGATATCCTTCCCCCTTTGTGTGCACTCAGTTAAACATATGCTAAAGGTGGGGCTGGACCAGAAGATTATGGGTGGATATGGACTGCAGGTTTAGGGTCTTTGTCCACACTGCACCTCTGTTAACCTCCAGCAGAAACCCACTGTTCACCGAGCCAGCACAACTTCTTACCTTGTGGACACTCTTTGGGTTCTCCAGCCAGGCATAGTACATCTCCTCCACGTAATTGGAGCTTGTCCCATTCAAGAATGGCTCTGAGGCCACGGGTGTGGTGTAAGACCTGAGAGGCTGAAATGTCCTTGTGCCACCTGTGAAGGTGACTGGCCGCTGTTGGCCAACAGTCTGAGCTGCCTGAGCAGCAGTGAGGGGACGCAGTCGCGCCGCGCAAGTCCTTAAACGATGCATCAGCAGTCCTTCAACTATCACGGGCTGTGGTGATTGAGCACAGCAGGCTTGATGTCCTCCGAGCAATGAGGGAGTGAAAGCTCAGTCCAATGTGGTGACGTGAAAATGAAGGGGAGGTCCTCAGGTTTATCTGTGCAACAGAGAGGGACAGCAGTCACAAACTCATAAGTTCAATCAAAGACTCACTTTGTTTTATTTTGGAGAAAGAAACAGGAACAAGAATCCCAACAGCTACAAATATTCTAAAGCTGATGACCAATACAAGAAAGGAAGGAACAAAGTGAACTGACAGAATGAGACAATCCTAAAGCGTCAAACATTTATGTGGATTCACGACATATGATGAATCCTCAGTGTAGAAACGGACGATTATCAGTGTCAAACTTACAAGAAATTAAATAGGTCTGAAAACACAAGCCGACAAGTAAAACATCCACCCAAAACAACAGCAACCAGCAAAAAACTGTGGCGATAGCTCGATGGTCAGACATGAAGCATCGCTCAGACAGCACAGACCTCGGTGGCTTTGATTTTTGAAGATTAAAAGTAACAGACTCTCCTGAATCAAGAACCATTCCTTGACCCATGTTATTAAAATCTGTCCAGAAAATTCTAAGTTACTGTGCTGACACGCACACGCCAGCTGACACCTGACCTGCTTGGCAAAGGTAAAAAGCCATCCGCCACAGCTGACATTGACAATCTACAACGTATGTCTTTACTGTTGGCACATCTGCTGAAATTTTGATATGATGGGAGAAAATTTATTCACCGTATGCTTGGGACTTCTCACAATGAATAAATAAGCAATAATAAATACGTTCAACAATACACACTTCAAAGGATTTTAAAACTCCTGTTACCCTTACAGACACAGGTGCATATTCTAATGCTAGCATCCCTTATTGGAAAGCACAACTCATGCAGCCATTCGTTGCTTCAAAGTGTGGTAAAAAGGTGGAGTTTTCACATCTCTGATGAATCTGGCATACTTGTCAATTTGAAGAACACTTAATAACGACTAGACTGACGTGAAGGAGTTTTGCGCTTCCATAAATCTTCCGAAATCTAAGAAACTGGGATTCGGAGCCCTTCTTGCTGTCTTCTGACCTTGTTAGGTCCACTCCCTGCCTGCCTCTGCCAGTATGGACACGCCCTTCGCTGGTCTACCGGATGTTCTGATTGGTTGAGCAGGAAATATCCCGCCCAACACAGGGACTCAAACGGACCACTATTTGCTAAAGCACCTGTCAATCATTTTGTCCTTAAACGAGTCAACAGTTCTTGAAATGTACTCGCTAGCTTTCCATAACAAGTTAACAATGATTCACTACACGATCTTTTCCACCCTTGAACATCCCTGACAACAAACTTCCAGGAACTACATTCACAACTAAATAGAGGCAGGCTAAACTGTCTAGATTGAGAGCTAGCGTTTTATAATAAGCCGCTTAGCTTCTACTTTCGGTGATATAGGTGCCACTACCCCGTTTAGCTAATGGCTAAAGTTGGCTCCGATGGACGTTAGCGTGTTAACATAGCCATATTGATCGTATTTTCCCCCAAATATTCAATCATTAGTACTATCAAAAACATTTCTTCTTGACATTATGATTAACAATATAACTCTGACGAAAACACGGGTATAACTATATAAATAGCTGCGTACCTAGCTAGCTAGCAACCAGCTAACTGTTTAAATATTTTTAAATGCCGACCAACGCATTTTATTCCCAATGATACTTGGACCTGGTTCTGTGCAAGCAGCAAATCCCACCCGTCACAAGTGTCAAAATGCAGTTGTCTGGTCTACCTGACCTGGATTAGACTGTTTCCACAGCTCCCTTCCTGCCGGTATCCCGAATGCCCTTCGTGTCTCACGCTGACAGTTCCGGGCGCTGCGGTCTCGGAGCGCGCCGGGCTTGCGTGCAAAGGCTGTGACGCCTTTGTGAGGTCATCACGTACGCGCGCATGTGTTGGGGCGAATGCGAGAAAAAAGGTTTACATTAAAGAAAAAATCGTGGTGTTATTGTAGGAATTAGTTAATTCTATTAACAACAAGATTTGAGAGCCTGCAGCCTCTGGCGGGGCCACTTCCAGTTTGAATACATGTGTGCGGGGGCTCAAAATGGCGTCAGCGGTACCGGTAAGTTAGACCGCAAGACCCAATGCTTCCCAATCTGAACAGTGAAATGGAAGTCATTGAATTGGCATTAGTGAATTCTAATAATACTGTATACAATTTTATTTACAACTATTTTGTCATAATGCTGACTTCCAATGTTGTTTTTGCTCTTTGTGGATCTTTCTAATGTTAAAATTTACTTACCCAAACCCGGCTAAAACTGTATTTAACTTTAAGTCAAGCCAATCAATTAGCATGCACCGATGCGTGATGCAGTATCTCGTTAGGCCACATGTTGTTACAGTTTTATTAAGAAACATCGACTTAAACCATTATGCCATTATGATTAGGATGGTGTGATTATTATTTTTACTCTTATCTATTTTTAACAAAGTGTGACAAGCTGTACTGTCT
Organism: Takifugu rubripes; assembly: GCF_901000725.2. Lineage (NCBI taxonomy): Eukaryota > Metazoa > Chordata > Actinopteri > Tetraodontiformes > Tetraodontidae > Takifugu > Takifugu rubripes. The sequence continues at coordinate 6,461,416 of NC_042305.1, forward strand.
TGAGATTTACATACAAAATATGAGATTAAAATGCAAATCTGGGATAAACGTTTAGATAGATACCTGTGTAAACAATGGCAGCATCACAAGAAACCAAAATCACAGCGGAACAAAGCCAGCATCTTTTACCCGACGAGTCGGAAATGGTGTGACAACAAGCGGAAGTATATAGCCTAAAAAAGATTTAGCTAGCGCTAAGTGAACAGCAGCAGGATTGTAAGGGATACAATTTGATTGCTGTTATTCATTAAGTGTTGATTGAATAATGTCGTCAGTCGAACATTTGAGAGGTTTCGTGACTGAGCGACTGACTGCCGCCGCAGAAGAAATATTTGGCGTTTTTCACAGAACAATCGTGGCGTACGAGGCGGAGGTCGATCGTCAGCGCAGGCTGCTGAATGCTTTTTATAATCCGGAGATAAAGTTGCACAGGCTAGGTGTGTAAATATCTTATAGCCAGAAGGCTACAGACTGATAGATTTCTGTGTTTAGTATTCGCTAAGGTTCACCTGAATATCAAAGTCTGCTCTGGTTCCCCTGAGAGGCGTTGGTACCATAAATATGTTCTTAAGATCTGACCTGCTCCTGTTGTCACCTTCTGGTTACTGTGTTGATGATTTCTACTCCATCCTTTAGTTCTTACCTCAGTAATTAAATCAAAAACAAGACGTTTTTTCTTACCCTTCCTTGTCTCCCTAGCTGGAGTCTTGCACAGTCATCACTGGGCAAAATGCAGGAATATGCGCATACACACACTGTTAACTCACATATTCACACCTGGGCCAGTTTAAAATCTCTGATTCACCTTGATGTGGAAGGGAAATATAGCATTGACCAGAAAAAAACCAACAGTACACAGAGAAAGATTAGAACTTTCCTTCTAAAAGGCAGCATGAAGGACTGTCCTCCAGCCTAAACTGTCCTGGAAATGTCCAATCAAGAACCGAATTGTGATTTAGATGTAGGATTGATAACTGCAGTTTTAGGGGACTTCTGTGCTAAGCACACTATACATCCACCAGTAAACATCTACATTTCTCTCTTTATGGTGCGGATCCGGGACTTTCACAGTACAACTAACACAGATTTCCATTTGGTCTGTTCCCCTCTAGAGCTACCAGAGGAACAGGTCTGCATGGAGCTTCTGGCTGGTCAGCAGCTTCATGAGCAGGAGAGAAAGTCCACCCTGGCCCCAGAGCACCCTGAAGTTCTCCAGATTAAAGAGGAGGAGCATTATGAGGTGAAACTAGAGGACGATAGCTTCACAGAGACTCCTGCTGATGAGGAAAGTAATCCAGAAGAACTAGAAGATCTAGAGATTAAAGGGGAAGAAGAAGAACTTCATGCCAGTCAAACGTGTGAGCAGCTGGTGGTGAAGCTGGAGGATGACACCTTCATCTACACTCCTGCATATGAGGAGAGTGACCACAGTGACTCCGAACCATCTGAAAGACCACAAAGCAGGAGCAAGGATGCTTTTCCCTGCAATGTGTCAGAGGTCTACCATCACGTTCACGCAGGTGACAAGTCCTTCAGGTGTGACACATGTGGAAAGGCTTTTAAATATCAGTCCAAACTGAACACACACCTGAGGAGCCATACCGATGAGAGGCCTTACTCCTGTGGCACCTGTGGGAAACGTTTCCGACAGATGTCTGTGCTGAATGCCCACCTGAGGATCCACACAGGTGAGAAACCATTCACCTGCCCGATTTGTGCAGAGACTTTTAGATTCCATAGCGGCCTGACCGTCCACCTGAGGAGCCACACAGGTGAGAAACCATATTCATGCAACGTATGTGGGAAAGGCTTCAGCCAGACCTCAGACCTGAAGAACCACACCCGGACACACCTGAACGAGAGGCAGTTTTCCTGCGACACCTGTGGAAAAGCATTCACCCATCCCAAGGTGCTGAACTCCCATTTGAGAATCCACACAGGTGAGAAACCATACACCTGCACAACCTGTGGAGAGAAGTTCAGGTTCAGCAATGCCTTAAAAGTTCATATTAGAAGGAACCACACAGGTGAGCGGCCATACCTGTGCAAGACCTGTGGCAAAACATTCATCGATATGTCTAAACTCAAAGTCCATATTAGAACCCACACAGGTGAGAAGCCGTACCTGTGTAAGGTCTGCGGGAAAGCATTCATCGAAATGTCGCGTCTGAATGTGCACATGAGAACTCACACAGGTGAAAAGCCGTATCAGTGTAAGTTCTGTGGCAAAGGCTTCATCGAGACGTCCAAGATGAACGTACACATGAGGATTCACACCGGCGAGCGGCCGTTTAGCTGCAAGACCTGCGGGAAGGACTTCCGCTTCAGCGGAGACCTGACGGTGCACATCAGGAGAGCGCACACCGGGGAGAAACCCTACCTGTGCAACACCTGCGGGAAAAGGTACTTTGATGCCTCGCACCTGGCGAGACACGTGAGGACTCACACGGCCAAGTAACCCTATGTGGATCCCCAATAAATGATCTACAGCACACAAGAAACCCCCTGGACATTCTCTGTTAGTTCCTCGTCCAGTTTTATTGTTACACACCATTGAAACAAATGTCTATTGGGGGACAGTTACAAAGCCTTAAAGCAATTCCAACCCTTCGAGGCTTGTTGCACAGCACTTTGAACAAGCCCTGCCTCCCCAAAGTCCCACTGCCTGAACTCTGACACCTCCCCCCCAAACACATGCAGAGGGGAGGTGGAAGAGCAGTGGAGTGAAACGGGTCGATTGAGTCCGACGGAGAGGCGCCGCTAAGTGAAAGGAGCGATGTTGACTTGCTTGTGTGGCCCCCTCCTGCTGGAAGTGACGATGAGACTAGAAGCTTCAGAGCCAATAACAGATCGATCAGACTGAATATTGATGACCACCCTCCTCATTTACAGTTTAGTGAGCTGTACATTCATAAGGAGAATTGGAAGATAACGAAGATGGAACAGTGCCAGAAAGTTTAGAATTGCTTTAACAACATCTGCTAATGGAAGCTAACAAATGCTGCACATATCTTTTCTTCCTGAGTGAATCACATGAATGAAACAAAGTTTGGAATTTGGAATGTGTTTTAATTACTGAAGAGATTTGAGCTCCTTAAGAACTGAATTATAGCCTTTTCTGTTTCTAACTTCATGTTTGTGCATGTTTTAGAATGATTTTCTCAGATATGAAGTGTTTTTCTCATGTAGCTGAATCTTCATTATTGTGACAGTAATAACCAGATAGTGCTTAAACTCGTCTTGTGAACATTTGATGTCTATTTTATTTATTCTGGATATTTTAGTCATCCAGACGTGGCTGTTACTATTAGATCAGATTCTTTAAACACTCATTTGTGTGTTTTATATTTAGAAATGTTAACAAGTCAAAACTGCTATAATTTCTATCCATGCTTCCTCCCCTCCTGATCCTGGTTTCTTCCTGTTACTTTCTGTTGCTGTTGAGGGCAGTAAGACTGGCGGTAACAGTTATTCAAATGAGTCAGAATTGTATATGAAACAATATTTAATGAAGTAAAATCCACCTGTATGACATTGCAACACTTAGTCATCCGCAGGAAGAAAAAAACCCCAATAAAACCATTAAGAAAATGTCTATGTTGCAATGATTACCGTAACATTTCTGTTTAGGTTGACAAACAATCCCTCTGACCTGTTGGTGTCCTCAGGTGGGTGGAGTCTGTGGTCATGTGACCGTTTTCAGATTTTCTTCTGTTGGTCAGACATTTTACTTAATTTTTGATTTTGAAACATTTTGTACCGTTTTGTTTACTACACACTAATTTTCATCAGCTGACAAAATAAATGTTGATAAAAAAACTCAAATGACTGAGTTCTTGCATGTAGGTTACTTTTTTGATTTTGGAGATGATGGTGTAGTCACCCACAGCTGCAGGAACCAACCTCAACCGACTGTTTTACCTGCCCAGGTAAAGCACTTTAGCAGCTAAAGGGACGTATTTCATTGCAATTCTCACAGCCAATTGTTTTTAATCCTGAGTGAAAATATTTGTGTTGTACAATCAGGAGTTTGTGACATCCTATGGACCCCCACATGTATGTGCCCCCCCCCACACACACACACACAGTTGTTGCATATTGTTATTACAATTCTGGAGAGTGTTTTGCACCAGCGAACCATGTGGTAGAAAGCAAACACACCCAGCAGTAGCGTTAGCAACAGACCAGGTGTGCTGTATTCCTATGACAGTGCAGTTTAGACAGGAAGTGCAATCAGGCAACAACAGTGCATCAAGTCAGAGACAGGAAACAGGAAGTTCAGGGTGCTTACAGATGACAACATCCAAACCAGCCAATCAGAATGAAGAAAATCACTAAAATGCCTGTTGAGTGTTTTCTGCTGTGTAGTGTTATTGAGGGTCTGGAGCTGTTTATATGAATGCCGCAGTCTGATTGGATGGTGAATCTGAAGCTAATTAAGCTAGTGGTTTGAAATAACATTGCATCAGTAAAGCAAAAATATTAGCAAAGCAGCAGCAGCACCGTGTTAGCTCGATAGCATTCTGAAGAGCAGGCTGGCATAAAACTGGAAAGCTGAGATAAATATGACATGTGATTGGCTGGTTTGATGGCAGGGAAAGAGAGAGAGAAGAATATCTGGTATATTCTTGTTTGTTCTGGCTAATTCCCAGTTTGGCATGACTGGGTTTATTTCCAACTGTCAACCATTTTATCGGCAGCTATGTGGTTGTGGCATCCAGGTGTCCTGGGCTGTGACTGGTTAAACAGGGGGAGCAGGGGCGGGTCTCTGAGGCACCAGAGGATGTGACGCAGGGGGTGGTTTCGGTTTTCTAATATGAACACAGAAAAGCAGAGTTATGCTAACAGCTATCAAACATTCTGCCGTCTATTGAAGTTTAGACAAACTACAAGTCATCCTGTTGGTGTCAGATCCGACATTGCTGCTGTTTCATGTTTCTTACAGAGGAGGAGGAGGAGGTCTGGGGGCAAAGGCTGGAGCTGTCCTGCTGGTCTCCACCACCTGGTCAATAAACACAGATCAGATCAGCTCACGTCCCCTCCCTGTGTGTGTGTGTGTGTGTGTGTGTGTGTGCGCGCGCATGCGTGTGCATGACTGTCTGACTGAGGGTACACCAGTACGGCACACTGTAATACTGATGTACACACTGTAATTACTGTAGTAATACTGGTGTAGAGTATTGTACTGGTCTCTAGTGGGAGGGTGTGCTTTACCTGTGGGGGGAGCAGCAGCTGAGCGTGGTGCTTCACACAAACACAAAACAAAATCTGTTAGAACACAACTACACACACCAGTGAACACACACTCCGTAGGCTGTTGCTGATTCAGCTCCAACACTACCACCCTCTCTCCCAGAGGAGGTGATGCGTCACATGACATCACACATTTTCTTACAAATATGCTAACGGTGTGATTCTGACTCACCCCGTCTCTGACATTATCACTGTTGCCCAGGGAGACAGGAGGTGGTACTCGGGGAGGCGGTCCTCTGCTGCGATTGACTGGAGTTGCTTTGTCCACTCTGCAGACAGGAAGTGACATCAGCAACTGAGCTATCAAAATGCTAATGTCCTAACAGCCTGATGCTAATTTGAATGCATTTTCAAACTAAAAGCAGCAACTCTTGATTTAAATGATTGATCCCGGACTGATTATTGGACACATGTCACACTCACTGGTACGCCTCTGACCGCTTCCTGCGCTGCAGCCCAAGGCACCGCAGGAACTCATTCTTGCGCAGGTAAACAAATGCAGTCAGAATGAGCAAAGGCAAGATGAGAAAGAAGAAGACCAGTAGTCCATCCCTGAGAGATGTGTCTTTATCTGAGGACAGCAGACAGAGATCAGGATACACAATAGGGACAATCTGAGCCCTACAGGCAACTGCAGGCAGTAGCTAAGCTACAAAGCTACAGGCAGAAGCAGTGACGTCCCATGCAGGCAGAGGGGACCACCATTTTATTTAATCTGAAACAGCCCCAAACGCCACAGCAAGTCCGAAGCTTTGCATGGCTGCGGTCATGTGACCTCGAGGAGAAGGTGAGGGAGGTACCGTTCCACGTGGGTCCACTGTCCACGCTGCCACCGTATCCCTGTAGCTCACAGAAAGGCGGCGCCCAGCCATCGTCACAGTGACAGTTCTTGTTGCTGTTACACACCTTAAAAACACACACGTGAGTGAGTAATGGAGGACAGATGGGTGAACAGACAGGTGGGAGGCTGCGCTGCCTCACCCCATGGCCATGACATTTCTTCTCCACATCACAGTCGTAGTTCAGGATGTCTGCACTGCGACACTCAAAGTTCACGCAGACCTAAATACCACAAAAGGAGAGGTAAACTCGCCTCCCCTCTCTGTTTCTCCCTGCACCCCTTCCTTCCCCCCCACACATCCCCCTGTCCCCCCTTCTATGTCCTCACCTTGTCCTCGCCACACTTTGTTCCTTCGTTAACCATTCCCGGGTCAGGGACGTCTGATCCCAGCCTGAAGTCGACGCCGTAACATTTAGCTCCGCCTATGGAGGTGCTGATGATTGACGGCTGGATGCCAAACACGATTGATGTCTGAATGTTGGAGCACTGCAGTTTTCCACACAGAGCATTTCTATGGAGACAAAATGCCATTAAAGATTTTACTACCGCTACGTGTGTACAGTATATGTGTGCATGTGTGTGGGTACCTGCTCTCACACTTCTTGTACCCATAGTTATGGTAACCGCAGTTGCCAAAGCGATCTCCTTTATTGTTGACATCTTTGAAACAGATTTCAGGAGATGCTTTTGCCTCTGAGGAGGAAGAGAGATGATAAAGAACAACAATCAAGGATGAGACTTCCTGAAGATGTCCTCAACATCAGCCAGAACATCACAACACCGATTCATTCAGGAACATTTGTGAGTTTATTAGTGAGAGACAGTACGAACTGGAGCCAAAGATGTCCTGACACTGGCCGTCATGGTGACGACACTTCCCGTTGTAACAGTAGGCCTGCTGGCTCCTGCAGGGCTGACCGTTCTGAAAACACCACAGAAGAAGAGTGAACACATGACCCTGTCGAGAACAGTGCCACATGGTTCAGCTCTCACCTGGACGAAGACATCGCTCTGACAGAGTGATGAAGAGCCGTTACAGAACTCGGGTAGATCACACTCGTCTGTGCTGGAGCGACACACTGTTCCCCCTGCAAGATACTACGCATGTACACACACACACACACACACACATTACAATCATTGCTAAGAGTCTGAAGAGAATTCCAAGCTCATCACCTCACCTGACATCCGGAGCAGCACTCTCCATAAGCACATTGAGCTCCAGGCTTCAGTTTACAGGTCTGATACTCACAACAAGGGTCCTTCTCACACTCCTACACACGCGCACACACACACAAATACAAAGACACAGAATTTAGGCACATGGGGAATGTCCTGCAGTGACACCTCCCCACCACAGGGGACAACGGCCTCTGAACTCAAGAGCTGCTGAAATATTGGAAGTTCAGCTGATTTGAGACATTGAGACACACTAGCAATGTTTTATTTTTGATCTCTCCCTCTTTTCTTCCTCTTTATGAAAAAGGAATCATTTTCTCATTTTCAAGGAAATAAAACATTGTTTTTTTTATTTGAATAGTTTTATAGAAAAGAGCTGGAGGATTCGTGACATCTTCACCACATTCTCTAGTGTAGCTAGATGTAGCTACATTCTCTAGTCCTCAAAATAAATGTCAGTTTTCTCTGTAACCATGGTAACAGACCTTCTGTGAACCGCAGTCACACTCCTCCCCAACATCCACCAATCTGTTGCCACAGTAGGGGGAGCTGTAGGCTTCATCAGGATGAGGGACATTGAGGAGACACGTTCCTCCTGTCAACAAGATCATTTTCTCAAAGTCGTCTGCGCTACAGCTGCTGAAGTTCCGCGATTCTCTGCAGGAACAGGAAATGACAACAGACAAGTGAGCCCAACTGAAATCTTTAGATCATTC